>NW_026646233.1:0-48632 GCF_949987535.1 Balaenoptera acutorostrata | reverse complement strand
AACCCCTACCCTAACACTAACGCGTACCCTAATCCTAACCCGTACCCTAAACCGAGCCCTAAACCTAACACTAACCCTAACCCTAACCCTAACCCATACCCTACGCCCTACCCGAACCCCTCCCCGTACCCATACCCTAAGCGGTACCCTAACCCTCACCCTAACCCTAACACTAACCCTAAGCTACCCTTGACTGCTTCTGCCTCCAATAGATTTCCTAAGCACTAGTGTTTTAAGGAACAGGTTAAAAAGAGAATCCTAATGTGATTTCGTGGTCATGTGTGTGTTCCTTATCTTCTCCTAGTGTCTAAACTCTTCTCCATGGCTGGACCCCCAAATAATATTCCTTTACGTGCTAAGGGGTATCTAGAGAGTGGGATAGGTTTAATAACTACCCTCACCCTAACGCGTACCCTAACCCTAACCCCTACCCTAAGCCTAATGCGTACCCTAAACCTAACCCGTACCCTAAACCGAGCCCTAACCCTAACACTAACCCTAACCCTAACCCATACCCTACGCCCTACCCGAACCCCTCCCTCAACCCGTACCCTAAGCCGTACCCTAACCCTCACCCTAACCCTAACCCTAAACCTAAGCTACCCTTGACGCCTTCTGCCTCCAATAGATTTCCTAAGCACTAATATTTTAAGGAACAGGTTAAAAAGAGAATCCTAATGTGATTTCTTGATAATGGGTGTGTTCCTTATCTTCTCTTGTGTCTAAACTTTTCTCTATGGCTGGACCCGCAAATAATATTCCTTTACGTGCTAAGGGATATCTAGAGAGTGGGATAGGTTTAATAACTACCCTCACCCTAACCCCTACCCTAACCCTAACACGTACCCTAATCCTAACCCGTACGTTGAACCGAGCCCTAACCCTAACCCTAACCCATACCATACGCCGTACCCGAACCCCTCCACGAACTCGTACCCTAAGCCGTACCCTAACCCTAACCCTAATCCTAAGCTACCCTTCACTGCTTCTGCCTCCAATAGATGTCCTAAGCACTAGTGTTTTAAGGAACAGGTTAAAAAGAGAATCCTAATGTGATTTCTTGATAATGGGTGTGTTCCTTATCTTCTCCTAGTGTCTAAACTCTTCTCCATGGCTGGACCCCCAAATAATATTCCTTTACGTGATAAGGGGTATCTAGAGAGTGGGATAGGTTTAATAACTAACCTCACCCTATCGTGTACCCTAACCCTAACCCCTCCCCTAAGACTAACGCGTACCCTAATCCTAACCCGTACCCTAAACCGAGCCCTAACCCTAACACTAACCCTAACCCTAACCCTAACCCATACCCTACGCCCTACCCGAACCCCTCCCCGAACCCGTACCCTAAGCCATACCCTAACCCTCACCCTAACCCTAACCCTAACCCTAAGCTACCCTTGACTGCTTCTGCCTCCAATAGATTTCCTAAGCACTAGTGTTTTAAGGAACAGGTTAAAAAGAGAATCCTAATGTGATTTCGTGATAATGGGTGTGTTCCTTATCTTCTCCTCGTGTCTAAACTCTTCTCCATGGCTGGACCCCCAAATAATATTCCTTTACGTGCTAAGGGGTATCTAGAGAGTGGGATAGGTTTAATAACTACCCTCACCCTAACGCGTACCCTAACCCTAACCCCTACCCTAACCCTAATGCGTACCCTAATCCTAACCCGTACCCTAAACCGAGCCCTAACCCTCACACTAACCCTAACCCTAACCCATACACTACGCCCTACCAGAACCCCTCCCTGAACCCGTACCCTAAGCCATACCCTAACCCTCACCCTAACCCTAACCCTAACCCTAAGCTACCCTTGACTGCTTCTGCCTCCAATAGATTCCCTAAGCACTAGT
The DNA here is from genome assembly GCF_949987535.1 of Balaenoptera acutorostrata. Classification (NCBI taxonomy): domain Eukaryota; kingdom Metazoa; phylum Chordata; class Mammalia; order Artiodactyla; family Balaenopteridae; genus Balaenoptera; species Balaenoptera acutorostrata. The sequence goes on along the minus strand of NW_026646233.1, from coordinate 46,776 downwards.
GTTTTAAGGAACACGTTAAAAAGAGAATCCTAATGTGATTTCTTGATAATGGGTGTGTTCTTTATCTTCTCCTCGTGTCTAAACTCATCTCCATGGCTGGACCCCCAAATAATATTCCTTTACGTGCTAAGGGGTATCTAGAGAGTGGGATAGGTTTAATAACTAACCTCACCCTAACGCGTACTCTAACCCTAACCCCTACCCTAACACTAACGCGTACCCTAATCCTAACCCGTACCCTAAACCGAGCCCTAACCCTAACACTAACCCTAACCCTAACCCATACCCTACTCCCTACACGAACCCCTACCCGAATCCTTACCCTAAGCCGTACCCTAACCCTCACCCTAACCCTAACCCTATCCCTAAGCTACCCTTGACTGCTTCTGTCTCCAATAGATTTCCTAAGCACTAGTGTTTTAAGGACCAGGTTAAAAAGAGAATCCTAATGTGATTTCTTTATAATGGGTGTGTTCCTTATCTTCTCCTAGTGTCTAAACTCTTCTCCATGGCTAGACCCCCAAATAATATTCCTTTACGTGCTAAGGGGTATCTAGAGAGTGGGATAGGTTTAATAACTACCCTCATCCTAATGCGTACCCTAACCCTAACACCTACCCTAACCCTAACGCGTACCCTAATCCTAAAACATACCCTAAACCGAGCCCTAACGCTAACACTAGCCCTAACCCTAACCCTAACCCATACCCTACGCCCTACCCGAACCCCTCCCCGAACCCGTACCCTAAGCCGTACCCTATCCCTCACCCTAACCCTAACCCTAACACTAAGCTACCCTTGACTGCCTCTGCCTCCAATAGATTTCCTAAGCACTAGTGTTTTAAGGAACAGTTTAAAAAGAGAATCATATTGTTATTTCTTGATAATGGGTGTGTTCCTTATCTTCTCCTAGGGTCTAAACTCTTCTCCATGGCTGGACCCCCAAATAATATTCCTTTACGTGCTAAGGGGTATCTAGAGAGTGTGATAGGTTTAATAACTACCCTCACCCTAAAGCGTACCCTAACCCTAACCCCTACCCTAACCCTAACGCGTACCCTAATCCTAACCCGTACCCTAAACCGAGCCCTAACCCTAACACGAACCCTAACCCTAACCCTAACCCATACCCTACGCCCTACCCGAACCCCTCGCCGAACCCGTACCCTAAGCCGTACCCTAACCCTCACCCTAACCCTAACCCGAACCCTAAGCTACCCTTGACTGCTTCTGCCTCCAATAGATTTCCTAAGCACTAGTGTTTTAAGGAACAGGTTAAAAAGAGAATCCTAATGTGATTTCTTGATAATGGGTGTGTTCCTTATCTTCTCCTCGTGTCTAAACTCTTCTCCATGGCTGGACCCCTAAATAATATTTCTTTACGTGCTAAGGGGTATCTAGAGAGTGGGGTAGTTTTAATAACTAACCTCACCCTATCGCGTACCCTAACCCTAACCCCTACCCTAACACTAAGGCGTACCCTAATCCTAACCCGTACCCTAAACCGAGCCCTAACCCTAACACTAACCCTAACCCTAACCCATACCCTACGCCCTACCCGAAGCCCTCCCCGAACCCGTACCCTAAGCCGTACCCTAACCCTCACCCTAACCCTAACCCTAACCCTAAGCTACCCTTGACTGCTTCTGCCTCCAATAGATTTCCTAAGCACTAGTGTTTTAAGGAACAGGTTAAAAAGAGAATCCTAATGTGATTTCGTGATAATGGGTGTGTTCCTTATCTTCTCCTCGTGTCTAAACTCTTCTCCATGGCTGGACCCCTAAATAATATTTCTTTACGTGCTAAGGGGTATCTAGAGAGTGGGGTAGTTTTAATAACTAACCTCACCCTATCGCGTACCCTAACCCTAACCCCTACCGTAACACTAAGGCGTACCCTAATCCTAACCCGTACCCTAAACCGAGCCCTAACCCTAACACTAACCCTAACCCTAACCCATACCCTACGCCCTACCCGAAGCCCTCCCCGAACCCGTACCCTAAGCCGTACCCTAACCCTCACCCTAACCCTAACCCTAACCCTAAGCTACCCTTGACTGCTTCTGCCTCCAATAGATTTCCTAAGCACTAGTGTTTTAAGGAACAGGTTAAAAAGAGAATCCTAATGTGATTTCGTGATAATGGGTGTGTTCCTTATCTTCTCCTAGTGTCTAAATTCTTCCCCATGGCTGGACCCCCAAATAATATTCCTTTACGTGCTAAGGGGTATCTAGAAAGTGGGATAGGTTTAATAACTACCCTCACCCTAACGCGTACCCTAACCCTAACCCCTACCCTAAGCCTAACGCGTACCCTAATCCTAACCCGTACCCTAAACCGAGCCCTAACCCTAACACTAACCCTATCCCTAACCCATACCCTACGCCCTACCCGAACCCCTCCCTCAACCCGTACCCTAAGCCGTACCCTAACTCTCACCCTAACCCTAACCCTAACCCTAAGCTACCCTTGACGCCTTCTGCCTCCAATAGATTTCCTAAGCACTAGTGTTTTAAGGAACAGGTTAAAAAGAGAATCCTAATGTGATTTCTTGATAATGGGTGTGTTCCTTATCTTCTCCTCGTGTCTAAATTCTTCTTCATGGCTGGACCCCCAAATAATATGCCTTTACGTGCTAAGGGGTATCTAGAGAGAGGGAGAGGTTTAATAACTACCCTCACCCTAACGCGTTCCCTAACCCTAACCCCTACCCTAACCCTAACGCGTACCCTAATCCTAACCCGTACCCTAAACCGAGCCCTAACCCTAACACTAACCCTAACCCTAACCCTAACCCATACCCTACGCCCTACACGAACCCCTCCCTGAACCCGTACCCTAAGCCGTACCCTAACCCTCAATCTAACCCTAACCCTAACCCTAAGCTACCCTTGACTGCTTCTGCCTCCAATAGATTTCCGAAGCACTAGTGTTTTAAGGAACAGTTTAAAAAGAGAATCCTAATGTGATTTCTTGATAATGGGTGTGTTCCTTAACTTCTCCTAGTGTCTAATCTCTTCTCCATGGCTGGATCCCCAAATAATATTCCTTTACGTGCTAAGGGGTATTTAGAGAGTGGGAAAGGTTTAATAACTAACCTCACCCTATCGCGTACCCTAACCCTAACCGCTACCCTAACACTAACGCGTACCCTAATCCTAACCCGTACCCTAAACCGAGCCCTAACCCTAACACTAACCCTAACCCTAACCCTAACCCATACCCTACGCCCTACCCGAACCCCTCCCCGTACCCATACCCTAAGCCGTACCCTAACCCTCACCCTAACCCTAACCCTAACCCTAAGCTACCCTTGACTGCTTCTGCCTCCAATAGATTTCCTAAGCACTAGTGTTTTAAGGAACAGGTTAAAAAGAGAATCCTAATGTGATTTCGTGGTCATGGGTGTGTTCCTTATCTTCTCCTAGTGTCTAAACTCTTCTCCATGGCTGGACCCCCAAATAATATTCCTTTACGTGCTAAGGGGTATCTAGAGAGTGGGATAGGTTTAATAACTACCCTCACCCTAACGCGTACCCTAACCCTAACCCCTACCCTAAGCCTAATGCGTACCCTAAACCTAACCCGTACCCTAAACCGAGCCCTAACCCTAACACTAACCCTAACCCTAACCCATACCCTACGCCCTACCCGAACCCCTCCCTAAACCCGTACCCTAAGCCGTACCCTAACCCTCACCCTAACCCTAACCCTAAACCTAAGCTACCCTTGACGCCTTCTGCCTCCAATAGATTTCCTAAGCACTAATATTTTAAGGAACAGGTTAAAAAGAGAATCCTAATGTGATTTCTTGATAATGGGTGTGTTCCTTATCTTCTCCTAGTGTCTAAACTCTTCTCTATGGCTGGACCCCCAAATAATATTCCTTTACGTGCTAAGGGATATCTAGAGAGTGGGATAGGTTTAATAACTACCCTCACCCTAACCCCTACCCTAACCCTAACGCGTACCCTAATCCTAACCCGTACGTTGAACCGAGCCCTAACCCTAACCCTAACCCATACCATACGCCGTACCCGAACCCCTCCACGAACTCGTACCCTAAGCCGTACCCTAACCCTAACCCTAATCCTAAGCTACCCTTCACTGCTTCTGCCTCCAATAGATGTCCTAAGCACTAGTGTTTTAAGGAACAGGTTAAAAAGAGAATCCTAATGTGATTTTTTGATGATGGGTGTGTTCCTTATCTTCTCCTAGTGTCTAAACTCTTCTCCAAGGCTGGACCCCCAAATAATATTCCGTTACGTTCTAAGCTGTATCTAGAGAGTGGGATAGGTTTAATAACTACCCTAACCCTAATGCTTACCCTAACCCTCTCCCATACCCTAACCCTAACCCGTACCCTAACCCTAACACCTACCTTAATCCTAACCGATACTCTAAACCGAGCCCTTACCCTAAAAGTAACCATAACCCTAATCCATACCCTATGCCATAACCGATTCCGTACCCGAACCCGTAACCTAAGCCGTACCCTCACCCTCACCCTAACCCTAACCCTTACCCTAAGCTACCCTTGACTGCTTCTGCCTCCAATAGATTTCCTAAGCACTAGTGTTTTAAGGAACAGGTTAAAAAGGGAATCCTAATGTGATTTCTTTAGAATGGGTGTGTTCCTTATCTTCTCCTAGTGTCTAAACTCTTCTCCATGGCTGGACCCCCAAATAATATTCCTTTACGTGCTAAGGGGTATCTAGAGAGTGGGATAGGTTTAATAACTAACCTCACCCTATCGCGTACCCTAACCCTAACCCCTCCCCTAAGACTAACGCGTACCCTAATCCTAACCGGTACCCTAAACCGAGCCCTAACCCTAACACTAACCCTAACCCTAACCCTAACCCATACCCTACGCCCTACCCGAACCCCTCCCCGAACCCGTACCCTAAGCCATACCCTAAACCTCACCCTAACCCTAACCCTAACCCTAAGCTACCCTTGACTGCTTCTGCCTCCAATAGATTTCCTAAGCACTAGTGTTTTAAGGAACAGGTTAAAAAGAGAATCCTAATGTGATTTCGTGATAATGGGTGTGTTCCTTATCTTCTCCTCGTGTCTAAACTCTTCTCCATGGCTGGACCCCCAAATAATATTCCTTTACGTGCTAAGGGGTATCTAGAGAGTGGGATAGGTTTAATAACTAACCTCACCCTATCGCGTACCCTAACCCTAACCCCTACCCTAACCCGAACGCGTACCCTAATCCTAACCCGTACCCTAAACTGAGCCCTAACCCTAACACTAACCCTAACCCTAACCCTATCCCATACCCTACGCCCTACCCGAACCCCTCCCCGAACCTGTACCCTAAGCCGTACCCTAACCCTCACCCTAACCCTAACCCTAAACCTAAGCTACCCTTGATGGCTTCTGCCTCCAATAGATTTCCTAAGCACTAGTGTTTTAAGGAACAGGTTAAAAAGAGAATCCTAATGTGATTTCTTGATAATGGGTGTGTTCCTTATTTTCTCCTCGTGTCTAAACTCTTCTCCATGGCTGGACCCCCAAATAATATTTCTTTACGTGCTAAGGGGTATCTAGAGAGTGGGATAGGCTTAATAACTACCCTCACCCTAACCTGTACCCTAACCCTAACCCATACCCTATGCCCTACCCGAACCCCTCCCCGAACCTGTACCCTAAGCCGTACCCTAACCCTCACCCTAACCCTAACCCTAACCCATACCCTACGCCATATCCGAACCCCTCCCCGAACCCGTACCCTAAGCCGTACCCTAACCCTAACCCTAACCCTAACCCTAACCCTAACCCTAACCCTAACTACCCTCACCCTAACGCGTTCCCTAACCCTAACCCCTTCCCTAACCCTAACGCGTACCCTAAACCTAACCCGTACCCTAAACCGAGCCCTAAACCTAACACTAACCCTAACCCTAACCATAACCCATACCCTACGCCCTACACGAACCCCTCCCTGAACCCGTACCCTAAGCCGTACCCTAACCCTCAATCTAACGCTAACCCTAACCCTAAGCTACCCTTGACTGCTTCTGCCTCCAATAGATTTCCGAAGCACTAGTGTTTTAAGGAACAGTTTAAAAAGAGAATCCTAATGTGATTTCTTGATAATGGGTGTGTTCCTTAACTTCTCCTAGTGTCTAAACTCTTCTCCATGGCTGGACCCCCAAATAATATTCCTTTACGTGCTAAGGGGTATCTAGAGAGTGGGATAGGTTTAATAACTACCCTCACCCTAACCTGTACCCTAACCCTAACCCCTACCCTAACCCTAATGCGTACCCTAATCCTAACCCGTACCCTAAACCGAGCCCTAACCCTAACACTAACCCTAACCCTAACCCTAACCCATACACTACGCCCTACCAGAACCCCTCCCCGAACCCGTACCCTAAGCCATACCCTAACACTCACCCTAACCCTAACCCTAACCCTAAGCTACCCTTGACTGCTTCTGCCTCCAATAGATTCCCTAAGCACTAGTGTTTTAAGGAACAGGTTAAAAAGAGAATCCTAATGTGATTTCTTGATAATGGGTGTGTTCCTTATCTTCTCCTCGTGTCTAAACTCTTCTCCATGGCTGGACCCCCAAATAATATTCCTTTACGTGCTAAGGGGTATCTAGAGAGTGGGATAGGTTTAATAACTAACCTCACCCTATCGCGTACCCTAACCCTAACCCCTACCCTAACCCGAACGCGTACCCTAATCCTAACCCGTACCCTAAACTGAGCCCTAACCCTAACACTAACCCTAACCCTAACCCTATCCCATACCCTACGCCCTACCCGAACCCCTCCCCGAACCTGTACCCTAAGCCGTACCCTAACCCTCACCCTAACCCTAACCCTAAACCTAAGCTACCCTTGATGGCTTCTGCCTCCAATAGATTTCCTAAGCACTAGTGTTTTAAGGAACAGGTTAAAAAGAGAATCCTAATGTGATTTCTTGATAATGGGTGTGTTCCTTATTTTCTCCTCGTGTCTAAACTCTTCTCCATGGCTGGACCCCCAAATAATATTTCTTTACGTGCTAAGGGGTATCTAGAGAGTGGGATAGGCTTAATAACTACCCTCACCCTAACGCGTACCCTAACCCTAACCCCTACCCTAACCCTAACGCGTACCCTAATCCTAACCCGTACCCTAAACCGAGCCCTAACCCTAACACTAGCGCTAACCCTAAACCTAACCCATACCCTACGCCCTACCCGAACCCCTCCCCGAACCCGTACCCTAAGCCGTACCTAACCCTCACCCTAACCCTAACCCTAACCCATACCCTACGCCATATCCGAACCCCTCCCCGAACCCGTACCCTAAGCCGTACCCTAACCCTAACCCTAACCCTAACCCTAACCCTAACTACCCTCACCCTAACGCGTTCCCTAACCCTAACCCCTTCCCTAACCCTAACGCGTACCCTAATCCTAACCCGTACCCTAAACCGAGCCCTAAACCTAACACTAACCCTAACCCTAACCCTAACCCATACCCTACGCCCTACACGAACCCCTCCCTGAACCCGTACCCTAAGCCGTACCCTAACCCTCACCCTAACCCTAACCCTAACCCTAAGCTACCCTTGACTGCTTCTGCCTCCAATAGATTTCCTAAGCACTAGTGTTTTAAGGAACAGGTTAAAAAGAGAATCCTAATGTGATTTCGTGATAATGGGTGTGTTCCTTATCTTCTCCTAGTGTCTAAATTCTTCCCCATGGCTGGACCCCCAAATAATATTCCTTTACGTGCTAAGGGGTATCTAGAAAGTGGGATAGGTTTAATAACTACCCTCACCCTAACGCGTACCCTAACCCTAACCCCTACCCTAAGCCTAACGCGTACCCTAATCCTAACCCGTACCCTAAACCGAGCCCTAACCCTAACACTAACCCTATCCCTAACCCATACCCTACGCCCTACCCGAACCCCTCCCTCAACCCGTACCCTAAGCCGTACCCTAACTCTCACCCTAACCCTAACCCTAACCCTAAGCTACCCTTGACGCCTTCTGCCTCCAATAGATTTCCTAAGCACTAGTGTTTTAAGGAACAGGTTAAAAAGAGAATCCTAATGTGATTTCTTGATAATGGGTGTGTTCCTTATCTTCTCCTCGTGTCTAAATTCTTCTTCATGGCTGGACCCCCAAATAATATGCCTTTACGTGCTAAGGGGTATCTAGAGAGAGGGAGAGGTTTAATAACTACCCTCACCCTAACGCGTTCCCTAACCCTAACCCCTACCCTAACCCTAACGCGTACCCTAATCCTAACCCGTACCCTAAACCGAGCCCTAACCCTAACACTAACCCTAACCCTAACCCTAACCCATACCCTACGCCCTACACGAACCCCTCCCTGAACCCGTACCCTAAGCCGTACCCTAACCCTCAATCTAACCCTAACCCTAACCCTAAGCTACCCTTGACTGCTTCTGCCTCCAATAGATTTCCGAAGCACTAGTGTTTTAAGGAACAGTTTAAAAAGAGAATCCTAATGTGATTTCTTGATAATGGGTGTGTTCCTTAACTTCTCCTAGTGTCTAATCTCTTCTCCATGGCTGGATCCCCAAATAATATTCCTTTACGTGCTAAGGGGTATCTAGAGAGTGGGAAAGGTTTAATAACTAACCTCACCCTATCGCGTACCCTAACCCTAACCGCTACCCTAACACTAACGCGTACCCTAATCCTAACCCGTACCCTAAACCGAGCCCTAACCCTAACACTAACCCTAACCCTAACCCTAACCCATACCCTACGCCCTACACGAACCCCTCCCTGAACCCGTACCCTAAGCAGTACCCTAACCCTCAATCTAACCCTAACCCTAACCCTAAGCTACCCTTGACTGCTTCTGCCTCCAATAGATTTCCTAAGCACTAGTGTTTTAAGGAACAGGTTAAAAAGAGAATCCTAATGTGATTTCGTGGTCATGGGTGTGTTCCTTATCTTCTCCTAGTGTCTAAACTCTTCTCCATGGCTGGACCCCCAAATAATATTCCTTTACGTGCTAAGGGGTATCTAGAGAGTGGGATAGGTTTAATAACTACCCTCACCCTAACGCGTACCCTAACCCTAACCCCTACCCTAAGCCTAATGCGTACCCTAAACCTAACCCGTACCCTAAACCGAGCCCTAACCCTAACACTAACCCTAACCCTAACCCATACCCTACGCCCTACCCGAACCCCTCCCTCAACCCGTACCCTAAGCCGTACCCTAACCCTCACCCTAACCCTAACCCTAAACCTAAGCTACCCTTGACGCCTTCTGCCTCCAATAGATTTCCTAAGCACTAATATTTTAAGGAACAGGTTAAAAAGAGAATCCTAATGTGATTTCTTGATAATGGGTGTGTTCCTTATCTTCTCCTAGTGTCTAAACTCTTCTCTATAGCTGGACCCCCAAATAATATTCCTTTACGTGCTAAGGGATATCTAGAGAGTGGGATAGGTTTAATAACTACCCTCACCCTAACCCCTACCCTAACCCTAACGCGTACCCTAATCCTAACCCGTACGTTGAACCGAGCCCTAACCCTAACCCTAACCCATACCATACGCCGTACCCGAACCCCTCCACGAACTCGTACCCTAAGCCGTACCCTAACCCTAACCCTAATCCTAAGCTACCCTTCACTGCTTCTGCCTCCAATAGATGTCCTAAGCACTAGTGTTTTAAGGAACAGGTTAAAAAGAGAATCCTAATGTGATTTCTTGATAATGGGTGTGCTCCTTATCTTCTCCTAGTGTCTAAACTCTTCTCCAAGGCTGGACCCCCAAATAATATTCCGTTACGTTCTAAGCTGTATCTAGAGAGTGGGATAGGTTTAATAACTACCCTAACCCTAATGCTTACCCTAACCCTCTCCCATACCCTAACCCTAACCCGTACCCTAACCCTAACACCTACCTTAATCCTAACCGATAATCTAAACCGAGCCCTTACCCTAAAAGTAACCATAACCCTAATCCATACCCTATGCCATAACCGATTCCGTACCCGAACCCGTAACCTAAGCCGTACCCTCACCCTCACCCTAACCCTAACCCTTACCCTAAGCTACCCTTGACTGCTTCTGCCTCCAATAGATTTCCTAAGCACTAGTGTTTTAAGGAACAGGTTAAAAAGGGAATCCTAATGTGATTTCTTTAGAATGGGTGTGTTCCTTATCTTCTCCTAGTGTCTAAAATCTTCTCCATGGCTGGACCCCCAAATAATATTCCTTTACGTGCTAAGGGGTATCTAGAGAGTGGGATAGGTTTAATAACTAACCTCACCCTATCGCGTACCCTAACCCTAACCCCTCCCCTAAGACTAATGCGTACCCTAATCCTAACCCGTACCCTAAACCGAGCCCTAACCCTAACACTAACCCTAACCCTAACCCATACCCTACGCCCTACCCGAACCCCTCCCCGAACCCGTACCCTAAGCCATACCCTAAACCTCACCCTAACCCTAACCCTAACCCTAAGCTACCCTTGACTGCTTCTGCCTCAAATAGATTTCCTAAGCACTAGTGTTTTAAGGAACAGGTTAAAAAGAGAATCCTAATGTGATTTCGTGATAATGGGTGTGTTCCTTATCTTCTCCTCGTGTCTAAATTCTTCTTCATGGCTGGACCCCGAAATAATATGCCTTTACGTGCTAAGGGGTATCTAGAGAGAGGGAGAGGTTTAATAACTACCCTCACCCTAACGCGTTCCCTAACCCTAACCCCTACCCTAACCCTAACGCGTACCCTAATCCTAACCCGTACCCTAAACCGAGCCCTAACCCTAACACTAACCCTAACCCTAACCCTAACCCATACCCTACGCCCTACACGAACCCCTCCCTGAACCCGTACCCTAAGCCGTACCCTAACCCTCAATCTAACCCTAACCCTAACCCTAAGCTACCCTTGACTGCTTCTGCCTCCAATAGATTTCCGAAGCACTAGTGTTTTAAGGAACAGTTTAAAAAGAGAATCCTAATGTGATTTCTTGATAATGGGTGTGTTCCTTAACTTCTCCTAGTGTCTAATCTCTTCTCCATGGCTGGATCCCCAAATAATATTCCTTTACGTGCTAAGGGGTATCTAGAGAGTGGGATAGGTTTAATAACTAACCTCACCCTATCGCGTACCCTAACCCTAACCCCTACCCTAACACTAACGCGTACCCTAATCCTAACCCGTACCCTAAACCGAGCCCTAACCCTAACACTAACCCTAACCCTAACCCTAACCCATACCCTACGCCCTACCCGAACCCCTCTCCGTACCCATACCCTAAGCCGTACCCTAACCCTCACCCTAACCCTAACCCTAACCCTAAGCTACCCTTGACTGCTTCTGCCTCCAATAGATTTCCTAAGCACTAGTGTTTTAAGGAACAGGTTAAAAAGAGAATCCTAATGTGATTTCGTGGTCATGGGTGTGTTCCTTATCTTCTCCTAGTGTCTAAACTCTTCTCCATGGCTGGATCCCCAAATAATATTCCTTTACGTGCTAAGGGGTATCTAGAGAGTGGGATAGGTTTAATAACTACCCTCACCCTAACGCGTACCCTAACCCTAACGCCTACCCTAAGCCTAATGCGTACCCTAAACCTAACCCGTACCCTAAACCGAGCCCTAACCCTAACACTAACCCTAACCCTAACCCATACCCTACGCCCTACCCGAACCCCTCCCTCAACCCGTACCCTAAGCCGTACCCTAACCCTCACCCTAACCCTAACCCTAAACCTAAGCTACCCTTGACGCCTTCTGCCTCCAATAGATTTCCTAAGCACTAATATTTTAAGGAACAGGTTAAAAAGAGAATCCTAATGTGATTTCTTGATAATGGGTGTGTTCCTTATCTTCTCCTAGTGTCTAAACTCTTCTCTATGGCTGGACCCGCAAATAATATTCCTTTACGTGCTAAGGGATATCTAGAGAGTGGGATAGGTTTAATAACTACCCTCACCCTAACCCCTACCCTAACCCTAACGCGTACCCTAATCCTAACCCGTACGTTGAACCGAGCCCTAACCCTAACCCTAACCCATACCATACGCCGTACCCGAACCCCTCCACGAACTCGTACCCTAAGCCGTACCCTAACCCTAACCCTAATCCTAAGCTACCCTTCACTGCTTCTGCCTCCAATAGATGTCCTAAGCACTAGTGTTTTAAGGAACAGGTTAAAAAGAGAATCCTAATGTGATTTTTTGATGATGGGTGTGTTCCTTATCTTCTCCTAGTGGCTAAACTCTTCTCCAAGGCTGGACCCCCAAATAATATTCCGTTACGTTCTAAGCTGTATCTAGAGAGTGGGATAGGTTTAATAACTACCCTAACCCTAATGCTTACCCTAACCCTCTCCCATACCCTAACCCTAACCCGTACCCTAACCCTAACACCTACCTTAATCCTAACCGATACTCTAAACTGAGCCCTTACCCTAAAAGTAACCATAACCCTAATCCATACCCTATGCCATAACCGATTCCGTACCCGAACCCGTAACCTAAGCCGTACCCTCACCCTCACCCTAACCCTAACCCTTACCCTAAGCTACCCTTGACTGCTTCTGCCACCAATAGATTTCCTAAGCACTAGTGTTTTAAGGAACAGGTTAAAAAGGGAATCCTAATGTGATTTCTTTAGAATGGGTGTGTTCCTTATCTTCTCCTAGTGTCTAAACTCTTCTCCATGGCTGGACCCCCAAATAATATTCCTTTACGTGCTAAGGGGTATCTAGAGAGTGGGATAGGTTTAATAACTAACCTCACCCTATCGCGTACCCTAACCCTAACCCCTCCCCTAAGACTAACGCGTACCCTAATCCTAACCCGTACCCTAAACCGAGCCCTAACCCTAACACTAACCTTAACCCTAACCCTAACCCATACCCTACGCCCTACCCGAACCCCTCCCCGAACCCGTACCCTAAGCCATACCCTAAACCTCACCCTAACCCTAACCCTAACCCTAAGCTACCCTTGACTGCTTCTGCCTCCAATAGATTTCCTAAGCACTAGTGTTTTAAGGAACAGGTTAAAAAGAGAATCCTAATGTGATTTCGTGATAATGGGTGTGTTCCTTATCTTCTCCTCGTGTCTAAACTCTTCTCCATGGCTGGACCCCCAAATAATATTGCTTTACGTGCTAAGGGGTATCTAGAGAGTGGGATAGGTTTAATAACTACCCTCACCCTAACGCGTACCCTAATCCTAACCCCTACCCTAACCCTAATGCGTACCCTAATCCTAACCCGTACCCTAAACTGAGCCCTAACCCTAACACTAACCCTAACCCTATCCCTAACCCATACACTACGCCCTACCAGAACCCCTCCCCGAACCCGTACCCTAAGCCATACCCTAACCCTCACCCTAACCCTAACCCTAACCCTAAGCTACCCTTGACTGCTTCTGCCTCCAATAGATTCCCTAAGCACTAGTGTTTTAAGGAACAGGTTAAAAAGAGAATCCTAATGTGATTTCTTGATAATGGGTGTGTTCCTTATCTTCTCCTCGTGTCTAAACTCTTCTCCATGGCTGGACCCCCAAATAATATTCCTTTACGTGCTAAGGGGTATCTAGAGAGTGGGATAGGTTTAATAACTAACCTCACCCTATCGCGTACCCTAACCCTAACCCCTACCCTAACCCGAACGCGTACCCTAATCCTAACCCGTACCCTAAACTGAGCCCTAACCCTAACACTAACCCTAACCCTAACCCTAACCCATACCCTACGCCCTACCCGAACCCCTCCCCGAACCTGTACCCTAACCCGTACCCTAACCCTCACCCTAACCCTAACCCTAAACCTAAGCTACCCTTGATGGCTTCTGCCTCCAATAGATTTCCTAAGCACTAGTGTTTTAAGGAACAGGTTAAAAAGAGAATCCTAATGTGATTTCTTGATAATGGGTGTGTTCCTTATTTTCTCCTCGTGTCTAAACTCTTCTCCATGGCTGGACCCCCAAATAATATTTCTTTACGTGCTAAGGGGTATCTAGAGAGTGTGATAGGCTTAATAACTACCCTCACCCTAACGCTTACCCTAACCCTAACCCCTACCCTAACCCTAACGCGTACCCTAATCCTAACCCGTACCCTAAACCGAGCCCTAACCCTAACCCTAGCGCTAACCCTAAACCTAACCCATACACTACGCTCTACCCGAAACCCTCCCCGAAACCGTACCCTAAGCCGTACCCTAACCCTCACCCTAACCCTAACCCTAACCCATACCTTACGCCATATCCGAACCCCTCCCCGAACCCGTACCCTAAGCCGTACCCTAACCCTAACCCTAACCCTAACCCTAACCCTAACTACCCTCACCCTAACGCGTTCCCTAACCCTAACCACTACCCTAACCCTAACGCGTACCCTAATCCTAACCCGTACCCTAAACCGAGCCCTAAACCTAACACTAACCCTAACCCTAACCCTAACCCATACCCTACGCCCTACACGAACCCCTCCCTGAACCCGTACCCTAAGCCGTACCCTAACCCTCAATCTAACGCTAACCCTAACCCTAAGCTACCCTTGACTGCTTCTGCCTCCAATAGATTTCCTAAGCACTAGTGTTTTAAGGAACAGGTTAAAAAGAGAATCCTAATGTGATTTCGTGGTCATGGGTGTGTTCCTTATCTTCTCCTAGTGTCTAAACTCTTCTCCATGGCTGGACCCCCAAATAATATTCCTTTACGTGCTAAGGGGTATCTAGAGAGTGGGATAGGTTTAATAACTACCCTCACCCTAACGCGTACCCTAACCCTAACCCCTACCCTAAGCCTAATGCGTACCCTAAACCTAACCCGTACCCTAAACCGAGCCCTAACCCTAACACTAACCCTAACCCTAACCCATACCCTACGCCCTACCCGAACCCCTCCCTCAACCCGTACCCTAAGCCGTACCCTAACCCTCACCCTAACCCTAACCCTAAACCTAAGCTACCCTTGACGCCTTCTGCCTCCAATAGATTTCCTAAGCACTAATATTTTAAGGAACAGGTTAAAAAGAGAATCCTAATGTGATTTCTTGATAATGGGTGTGTTCCTTATCTTCTCCTAGTGTCTAAACTCTTCTCTATGGCTGGACCCCCAAATAATATTCCTTTACGTGCTAAGGGATATCTAGAGAGTGGGATAGGTTTAATAACTACCCTCACCCTAACCCCTACCCTAACCCTAACGCGTACCCTAATCCTAACCCGTACGTTGATCCGAGCCCTAACCCTAACCCTAACCCATACCATACGCCGTACCCGAACCCCTCCACGAACTCGTACCCTAAGCCGTACCCTAACCCTAACCCTAATCCTAAGCTACCCTTCACTGCTTCTGCCTCCAATAGATGTCCTAAGCACTAGTGTTTTAAGGAACAGGTTAAAAAGAGAATCCTAATGTGATTTCTTGATAATGGGTGTGCTCCTTATCTTCTCCTAGTGTCTAAACTCTTCTCCAAGGCTGGACCCCCAAATAATATTCCGTTACGTTCTAAGCTGTATCTAGAGAGTGGGATAGGTTTAATAACTACCCTAACCCTAATGCTTACCCTAACCCTCTCCCATACCCTAACCCTAACCCGTACCCTAACCCTAACACCTACCTTAATCCTAACCGATACTCTAAACCGAGCCCTTACCCTAAAAGTAACCATAACCCTAATCCATACCCTATGCCATAACCGATTCCGTACCCGAACCCGTAACCTAAGCCGTACCCTCACCCTCACCCTAACCCTAACCCTTACCCTAAGCTACCCTTGACTGCTTCTGCCTCCAATAGATTTCCTAAGCACTAGTGTTTTAAGGAACAGGTTAAAAAGGGAATCCTAATGTGATTTCTTTAGAATGGGTGTGTTCCTTATCTTCTCCTAGTGTCTAAACTCTTCTCCATGGCTGGACCCCCAAATAATATTCCTTTACGTGCTAAGGGGTATCTAGAGAGTGGGATAGGTTTAATAACTAACCTCACCCTATCGCGTACCCTAACCCTAACCCCTCCCCTAAGACTAACGCGTACCCTAATCCTAACCCGTACCCTAAACCGAGCCCTAACCCTAACACTAACCCTAACCCTAACCCTAACCCATACCCTACGCCCTACCCGAACCCCTCCCCGAACCCGTACCCTAAGCCATACCCTAAACCTCACCCTAACCCTAACCCTAACCCTAAGCTACCCTTGACTGTTTCTGCCTCAAATAGATTTCCTAAGCACTAGTGTTTTAAGGAACAGGTTAAAAAGAGAATCCTAATGTGATTTCGTGATAATGGGTGTGTTCCTTTTCTTCTCCTCGTGTCTAAATTCTTCTTCATGGCTGGACCCCCAAATAATATGCCTTTACGTGCTAAGGGGTATCTAGAGAGAGGGAGAGGTTTAATAACTACCCTCACCCTAACGCGTTCCCTAACCCTAACCCCTACCCTAACCCTAACGCGTACCCTAATCCTAACCCGTACCCTAAACCGAGCCCTAACCCTAACACTAACCCTAACCCTAACCCTAACCCATACCCTACGCCCTACACGAACCCCTCCCTGAACCCGTACCCTAAGCCGTACCCTAACCCTCAATCTAACCCTAACCCTAACCCTAAGCTACCCTTGACTGCTTCTGCCTCCAATAGATTTCCGAAGCACTAGTGTTTTAAGGAACAGTTTAAAAAGAGAATCCTAATGTGATTTCTTGATAATGGGTGTGTTCCTTAACTTCTCCTAGTGTCTAATCTCTTCTCCATGGCTGGATCCCCAAATAATATTCCTTTACGTGCTAAGGGGTATCTAGAGAGTGGGATAGGTTTAATAACTAACCTCACCCTATCGCGTACCCTAACCCTAACCCCTACCCTAACACTAACGCGTACCCTAATCCTAACCCGTACCCTAAACCGAGCCCTAACCCTAACACTAACAATAACCCTAACCCTAACCCATACCCTACGCCCTACCCGAACCCCTCCCCGTACCCATATCCTAAGCCGTACCCTAACCCTCACCCTAACCCTAACCCTAACCCTAAGCTACCCTTGACTGCTTCTGCCTCCAATAGATTTCCTAAGCACTAGTGTTTTAAGGAACAGGTTAAAAAGAGAATCCTAATGTGATTTCGTGGTCATGGGTGTGTTCCTTATCTTCTCCTAGTGTCTAAACTCTTCTCCATGGCTGGACCCCCAAATAATATTCCTTTACGTGCTAAGGGGTATCTAGAGAGTGGGATAGGTTTAATAACTACCCTCACCCTAACGCGTACCCTATCCCTAACCCCTACCCTAAGCCTAATGCGTACCCTAAACCTAACCCGTACCCTAAACCGAGCCCTAACCCTAACACTAACCCTAACCCTAACCCATACCCTACGCCCTACCCGAACCCCTCCCTCAACCCGTACCCTAAGCCGTACCCTAACCCTCACCCTAACCCTAACCCTAAACCTAAGCTACCCTTGACGCCTTCTGCCTCCAATAGATTTCCTAAGCACTAATATTTTAAGGAACAGGTTAAAAAGAGAATCCTAATGTGATTTCTTGATAATGGGTGTGTTCCTTATCTTCTCCTAGTGTCTAAACTCTTCTCTATGGCTGGACCCGCAAATAATATTCCTTTACGTGCTAAGGGATATCTAGAGAGTGGGATAGGTTTAATAACTACCCTCACCCTAACCCCTACCCTAACCCTAACGCGTACCCTAATCCTAACCCGTACGTTGAACCGAGCCCTAACCCTAACCCTAACCCATACCATACGCCGTACCCGAACCCCTCCACGAACTCGTACCCTAAGCCGTACCCTAACCCTAACCCTAATCCTAAGCTACCCTTCACTGCTTCTGCCTCCAATAGATGTCCTAAGCACTAGTGTTTTAAGGAACAGGTTAAAAAGAGAATCCTAATGTGATTTTTTGATGATGGGTGTGTTCCTTATCTTCTCCTAGTGTCTAAACTCTTCTCCAAGGCTGGACCCCCAAATAATATTCCGTTACGTTCTAAGCTGTATCTAGAGAGTGGGATAGGTTTAATAACTACCCTAACCCTAATGCTTACCCTAACCCTCTCCCATACCCTAACCCTAACCCGTACCCTAACCCTAACACCTACCTTAATCCTAACCGATACTCTAAACCGAGCCCTTACCCTAAAAGTAACCATAACCCTAATCCATACCCTATGCCATAACCGATTCCGTACCCGAACCCGTAACCTAAGCCGTACCCTCACCCTCACCCTAACCCTAACCCTTACCCTAAGCTACCCTTGAATGCTTCTGCCTCCAATAGATTTCCTAAGCACTAGTGTTTTAAGGAACAGGTTAAAAAGGGAATCCTAATGTGATTTCTTTAGAATGGGTGTGTTCCTTATCTTCTCCTAGTGTCTAAACTCTTCTCCATGGCTGGACCCCCAAATAATATTCCTTTACGTGCTAAGGGGTATCTAGAGAGTGGGATAGGTTTAATAACTAACCTCACCCTATCGCGTACCCTAACCCTAACCCCTCCCCTAAGACTAACGCGTACCCTAATCCTAACCGGTACCCTAAACCGAGCCCTAACCCTAACACTAACCCTAACCCTAACCCTAACCCATACCCTACGCCCTACCCGAACCCCTCCCCGAACCCGTACCCTAAGCCATACCCTAAACCTCACCCTAACCCTAACCCTAACCCTAAGCTACCCTTGACTGCTTCTGCCTCCAATAGATTTCCTAAGCACTAGTGTTTTCAGGAACAGGTTAAAAAGAGAATCCTAATGTGATTTCGTGATAATGGGTGTGTTACTTATCTTCTCCTCGTGTCTAAACTCTTCTCCATGGCTGGACCCCCAAATAATATTCCTTTACGTACTAAGGGGTATCTAGAGAGTGGGATAGGTTTAATAACTACCCTCACCCTAACGCGTACCCTAACCCTAACCCTAATGCGTACCCTAATCCTAACCCGTACCCTAAACCGAGCCCTAACCCTAACACTAACCCTAACCCTAACCCTAACCCATACACTACGCCCTACCAGAACCCCTCCCCGAACCCGTACCCTAAGCCATACCCTAACCCTCACCCTAACCCTAACCCTAACCCTAAGCTACCCTTGACTGCTTCTGCCTCCAATAGATTCCCTAAGCACTAGTGTTTTAAGGAACAGGTTAAAAAGAGAATCCTAATGTGATTTCTTGATAATGGGTGTGTTCCTTATCTTCTCCTCGTGTCTAAACTCTTCTCCATGGCTGGACCCACAAATAATATTCCTTTACGTGCTAAGGGGTATCTAGAGAGTGGGATAGGTTTAATAACTAACCTCACCCTATCGCGTACCCTAACCCTAACCCCTACCCTAACCCGAACGCGTACCCTAATCCTATCCCGTACCCTAAACTGAGCCCTAACCCTAACACTAACCCTAACCCTAACCCTAACCCATACCCTACGCCCTACCCGAACCCCTCCCCGAACCTGTACCCTAAGCCGTACCCTAACCCTCACCCTAACCCTAACCCTAAACCTAAGCTACCCTTGATGGCTTCTGCCTCCAATAGATTTCCTAAGCACTAGTGTTTTAAGGAACAGGTTAAAAAGAGAATCCTAATGTGATTTCTTGATAATGGGTGTGTTCCTTATTTTCTCCTCGTGTCTAAACTCTTCTCCATGAATGGACCCCCAAATAATATTTCTTTACGTGCTAAGGGGTATCTAGAGAGTGTGATAGGCTTAATAACTACCCTCACCCTAACGCGTACCCTAACCCTAACCCCTACCCTAACCCTAACGCGTACCCTAATCCTAACCCGTACCCTAAACCGAGCCCTAACCCTAACACTAGCGCTAACCCTAAACCTAACCCATACCCTACGCCCTACCCGAACCCCTCCCCGAACCCGTACCCTAAGCCGTACACTAACCCTCACCCTAACCCTAACCCTAACCCATACCCTACGCCATATCCGAACCCCTCCCCGAACCCGTACCCTAAGCCGTACCCTAACCCTAACCCTAACCCTAACCCTAACCCTAACTACCCTCACCCTAACGCGTTCCCTAACCCTAACCCCTACCCTAACCCTAACGCGTACCCTAATCCTAACCCGTACCCTAAACCGAGCCCTAAACCTAACACTAACCCTAACCCTAACCCTAACCCATACCCTACGCCCTACACGAACCCCTCCCTGAACCCGTACCCTAAGCCGTACCCTAACCCTCAATCTAACGCTAACCCTAACCCTAAGCTACCCTTGACTGCTTCTGCCTCCAATAGATTTCCTAAGCACTAGTGTTTTAAGGAACAGGTTAAAAAGAGAATCCTAATGTGATTTCGTGGTCATGGGTGTGTTCCTTATCTTCTCCTAGTGTCTAAACTCTTCTCCATGGCTGGACCCCCAAATAATATTCCTTTATGTGCTAAGGGGTATCTAGAGAGTGGGATAGGTTTAATAACTACCCTCACCCTAACGCGTACCCTAACCCTAACCCCTACCCTAAGCCTAATGCGTACCCTAAACCTAACCCGTACCCTAAACCGAGCCCTAACCCTAACACTAACCCTAACCCTAACCCATACCCTTCGCCCTACCCGAACCCCTCCCTCAACCCGTACCCTAAGCCGTACCCTAACCCTCACCCTAACCCTAACCCTAAACCTAAGCTACCCTTGACGCCTTCTGCCTCCAATAGATTTCCTAAGCACTAATATTTTAAGGAACAGGTTAAAAAGAGAATCCTAATGTGATTTCTTGATAATGGGTGTGTTCCTTATCTTCTCCTAGTGTCTAAACTCTTCTCTATGGCTGGACCCCCAAATAATATTCCTTTACGTGCTAAGGGATATCTAGAGAGTGGGATAGGTTTAATAACTACCCTCACACTAACCCCTACCCTAACCCTAACGCGTACCCTAATCCTAACCCGTACGTTGAACCGAGCCCTAACCCTAACCCTAATCCATACCATACGCCGTACCCGAACCCCTCCACGAACTCGTACCCTAAGCCGTACCCTAACCCTAACCCTAATCCTAAGCTACCCTTCACTGCTTCTGCCTCCAATAGATGTCCTAAGCACTAGTGTTTTAAGGAACAGGTTAAAAAGAGAATCCTAATGTGATTTCTTGATAATGGGTGTGCTCCTTATCTTCTCCTAGTGTCTAAACTCTTCTCCAAGGCTGGACCCCCAAATAATATTCCGTTACGTTCTAAGCTGTATCTAGAGAGTGGGATAGATTTAATAACTACCCTAACCCTAATGCTTACCCTAACCCTCTCCCATACCCTAACCCTAACCCGTACCCTAAGCCTAACACCTACCTTAATCCTAACCGATACTCTAAACCGAGCCCTTACCCTAAAAGTAACCATAACCCTAATCCATACCCTATGCCATAACCGATTCCGTACCCGAACCCGTAACCTAAGCCGTACCCTCACCCTCACCCTAACCCTAACCCTTACCCTAAGCTACCCTTGACTGCTTCTGCCTCCAATAGATTTCCTAAGCACTAGTGTTTTAAGGAACAGGTTAAAAAGGGAATCCTAATGTGATTTCTTTAGAATGGGTGTGTTCCTTATCTTCTCCTAGTGTCTAAACTCTTCTCCATGGCTGGACACCCAAATAATATTCCTTTACGTGCTAAGGGGTATCTAGAGAGTGGGATAGGTTTAATAACTAACCTCACCCTATCGCGTACCCTAACCCTAACCCCTCCCCTAAGACTAACGCGTACCCTAATCCTAACCCGTACCCTAAACCGAGCCCTAACCCTAACACTAACCCTAACCCTAACCCTAACCCATACCCTACGCCCTACTCGAACCCCTCCCCGAACCCGTACCCTAAGCCATACCCTAAACCTCACCCTAACCCTAACCCTAACCCTAAGCTACCCTTGACTGCTTCTGCCTCAAATAGATTTCCTAAGAACTAGTGTTTTAAGGAACAGTTTAAAAAGAGAATCCTAATGTGATTTCTTGATAATGGGTGTGTTCCTTAACTTCTCCTAGTGTCTAAACTCTTCTCCATGGCTGGATCCCCA
Organism: Balaenoptera acutorostrata; assembly: GCF_949987535.1. Classification (NCBI taxonomy): domain Eukaryota; kingdom Metazoa; phylum Chordata; class Mammalia; order Artiodactyla; family Balaenopteridae; genus Balaenoptera; species Balaenoptera acutorostrata. The sequence continues at coordinate 24,760 of NW_026646233.1, read as the reverse complement.
AATAATATTCCTTTACGTGCTAAGGGGTATCTAGAGAGTGGGATAGGTTTAATAACTAACCTCACCCTATCGCGTACCCTAACCCTAACCCCTACCCTAACACTAACGCGTACCCTAATCCTAACCCGTACCCTAAACCGAGCCCTAACCCTAACACTAACCCTAACCCTAACCCTAACCCATACCCTACGCCCTACCCGAACCCCTCCCCGTACCCATACCCTAAGCCGTACCCTAACCCACACCCTAACCCTAACCCTAACCCTAAGCTACCCTTGACTGCTTCTGCCTCCAATAGATTTCCTAAGCACTAGTGTTTTAAGGAACAGGTTAAAAAGAGAATCCTAATGTGATTTCGTGGTCATGGGTGTGTTCCTTATCTTCTCCTAGTGTCTAAACTCTTCTCCATGGCTGGACCCCCAAATAATATTCCTTTACGTGCTAAGGGGTATCTAGAGAGTGGGATAGGTTTAATAACTACCCTCACCCTAACGCGTACCCTAACCCTAACCCCTACCCTGAGCCTAATGCGTACCCTAAACCTAACCCGTACCCTAAACCGAGCCCTAACCCTAACACTAACCCTAACCCTAACCCATACCCTACGCCCTACCCGAACCCCTCCCTCAACCCGTACCCTAAGCCGTACCCTAACCCTCACCCTAACCCTAACCCTAAACCTAAGCTACCCTTGACGCCTTCTGCCTCCAATAGATTTCCTAAGCACTAATATTTTAAGGAACAGGTTAAAAAGAGAATCCTAATGTGATTTCTTGATAATGGGTGTGTTCCTTATCTTCTCCTAGTGTCTAAACTCTTCTCTATGGCTGGACCCCCAAATAATATTCCTTTACGTTCTAAGGGATATCTAGAGAGTGGGATAGGTTTAATAACTACCCTCACCCTAACCCCTACCCTAACCCTAACGCGTACCCTAATCCTAACCCGTACGTTGAACCGAGCCCTAACCCTAACCCTAACCCATACCATACGCCGTACCCGAACCCCTCCACGAACTCGTACCCTAAGCCGTACCCTAACCCTAACCCTAATCCTAAGCTACCCTTCACTGCTTCTGCCTCCAATAGATGTCCTAAGCACTAGTGTTTTAAGGAACAGGTTAAAAAGAGAATCCTAATGTGATTTTTTGATGATGGGTGTGTTCCTTATCTTCTCCTAGTGTCTAAACTCTTCTCCAAGGCTGGACCCCCAAATAATATTCCGTTACGTTCTAAGCTGTATCTAGAGAGTGGGATAGGTTTAATAACTACCCTAACCCTAATGCTTACCCTAACCCTCTCCCATACCCTAACCCTAACCCGTACCCTAACCCTAACACCTACCTTAATCCTAACCGATACTCTAAACCGAGCCCTTACCCTAAAAGTAACCATAACCCTAATCCATACCCTATGCCATAACCGATTCCGTACCCGAACCCGTAACCTAAGCCGTACCCTCACCCTCACCCTAACCCTAACCCTTACCCTAAGCTACCCTTGACTGCTTCTGCCTCCAATAGATTTCCTAAGCACTAGTGTTTTAAGGAACAGGTTAAAAAGGGAATCCTAATGTGATTTCTTTAGAATGGGTGTGTTCCTTATCTTCTCCTAGTGTCTAAACTCTTCTCCATGGCTGGACCCCCAAATAATATTCCTTTACGTGCTAAGGGGTATCTAGAGAGTGGGATAGGTTTAATAACTAACCTCACCCTATCGCGTACCCTAACCCTAACCCCTCCCCTAAGACTAACGCGTACCCTAATCCTAACCCGTACCCTAAACCGAGCCCTAACCCTAACACTAACCCTAACCCTAACCCTAACCCATACACTACGCCCTACCAGAACCCCTCCCCGAACCCGTACCCTAAGCCATACCCTAACCCTCACCCTAACCGTAACCCTAACCCTAAGCTACCCTTGACTGCTTCTGCCTCCAATAGATTCCCTAAGCACTAGTGTTTTAAGGAACAGGTTAAAAAGAGAATCCAAATGTGATTTCTTGATAATGGGTGTGTTCCTTATCTTCTCCTCGTGTCTAAACTCTTCTCCATGGCTGGACCCCCAAATAATATTCCTTTACGTGCTAAGGGGTATCTAGAGAGTGGGATAGGTTTAATAACTAACCTCACCCTATCGCGTACCCTAACCCTAACCCCTACCCTAACCCGAACTCGTACCCTAATCCTAACCCGTACCCTAAACTGAGCCCTAACCCTAACACTAACCCTAACCCTAACCCTAACCCATACCCTACGCCCTACCCGAACCCCTCCCCGAACCCGTACCCTAAGCCGTACCCTAACCCTCACCCTAACCCTAACCCTAACCCTAAGCTACCCTTGATGGCTTCTGCCTCCAATAGATTTCCTAAGCACTAGTGTTTTAAGGAACAGGTTAAAAAGAGAATCCTAATGTGATTTCTTGATAATGGGTGTGTTCCTTATTTTCTCCTCGTGTCTAAACTCTTCTCCATGAATGGACCCCCAAATAATATTTCTTTACGTGCTAAGGGGTATCTAGAGAGTGTGATAGGCTTAATAACTACCCTCACCCTAACGCGTACCCTAACCCTAACCCCTACCCTAACCCTAACGCGTACCCTAATCCTAACCCGTACCCTAAACCGAGCCCTAACCCTAACACTAGCGCTAACCCTAAACCTAACCCATACCCTACGCCCTACCCGAACCCCTCCCCGAACCCGTACCCTAAGCCGTACCCTAACCCTCACCCTAACCCTAACCCTAACCCATACCCTACGCCATATCCGAACCCCTCCCCGAACCCGTACCCTAAGCCGTACCCTAACCCTAACCCTAACCCTAAGCTACCCTTGACTGCTTCTGCCTCCAATAGATTTCCTAAGCACTAGTGTTTTAAGGAACAGGTTAAAAAGAGAATCCTAATGTGATTTCTTGATAATGGGTGTGTTCCTTATCTTCTCCTCGTGTCTAATCTCTTCTCCATGGCTGGACCCCCAAATAATATTCCTTTACGTGCTAAGGGGTATCTAGAGAGTGGGATAGGTTTAATAACTAACCTCACCCTATTGCGTACCCTAACCCTAACCCCTACCCTAACACTAACGCGTACCCTAATCCTAAACCGTACCCTAAACCGAGCCCTAACCCTAACACGAACCCTAACCCTAACCCTAACACATACCCTACGCCCTACCCGAACCCCTCCCTGAACCCGTACCCTAAGCCGTACCCTAACCCTCACCCTAACCCTAACCCTAACCCTAAGCTACCCTTGACTGATTCTGCCTCCAATAGATTTCCTAAGCACTAGTGTTTTAAGGAACAGGTTAAAAAGAGAATCCTAATGTGATTTCTTGATAATGGGTGTGTTCCTTATCTTCTCCTAGTGTCTAAACGCTTCCCCATGGCTGGACCCCCAAATAATATTCCTTTACGTGCTAAGGGGTATCTAGAGAGTGGGATAGGTTTAATAACTACCCTCACCCTAACGCGTACCCTAACCCTAACCCCTACCCTAACCCTAACGCGTACCCTAATCCTAAACCGTACCCTAAACCGAGCCCTAACCCTAACACTAGCCCTAACCCTAACCCTAACCCATACACTACCCCCTACCCGAACCCCTCCCCAAAGCCGTAACCTAAGCCGTACCCTAACCCTCACCCTAACCCTAACCCTAACCCTAAGCTACCCTTTACTGCTTCTGCCTCCAATAGATTTCCTAAGCACTAGTGTTTTAAGGAACAGTTTAAAAAGAGAATCCTAATGTGATTTCTTGATAATGGGTTTGTTCCTTATCTTCTCCTAGTGTCTAAACTCTTCTCCATGGCTGGACCCCCAAATAATATTCCTTTACGTGCTAAGGGGTATCTAGAGAGTGGGATAGGTTTAATAACTAACCTCACCCTAACGCGTACCCTAACCCTAACCCCTACCCTAACACTAACGCGTACCCTAATCCTAACCCGTACCCTAAACCGAGCCCTAACCCTAACACTAACCCTAACCCTAACCCATACCCTACTCCCTACACGAACCCCTACCCGAATCCGTACCCTAAGCCGTACCCTAACCCTCACCCTAACCCTAACCCTAACCCTAAGCTTCCCTTGACTGCTTCTGCCTCCAATAGATTTCCTAAGCACTAGTGTTTTAAGGACCAGGTTAAAAAGAGAATCCTAATGTGATTTCTTTATAATGGGTGTGTTCCTTATCTTCTCCTAGTGTCTAAACTCTTCTCCATGGCTAGACCCCCAAATAATATTCCTTTACGTGCTAAGGGGTATCTAGAGAGTGGGATAGGTTTAATAACTACCCTCACCCTAACGCGTACCCTAACCCTAACCCCTACCCTAAGCCTAACGCGTACCCTAATCCTAACCCGTACCCTAAACCGAGCCCTAACCCTAACACTAACCCTATCCCTAACCCATACCCTACGCCCTACCCGAACCCCTCCCTCAACCCGTACCCTAAGCCGTACCCTAACTCTCACCCTAACCCTAACCCTAAGCTACCCTTGACGCCTTCTGCCTCCAATAGATTTCCTAAGCACTAGTGTTTTAAGGAACAGGTTAAAAAGAGAATCCTAATGTGATTTCTTGATAATGGGTGTGTTCCTTATCTTCTCCTCGTGTCTAAATTCTTCTTCATGGCTGGACCCCCAAATAATATGCCTTTACGTGCTAAGGGGTATCTAGAGAGAGGGAGAGGTTTAATAACTACCCTCACCCTAACGCGTTCCCTAACCCTAACCCCTACCCTAACCCTAACGCGTACCCTAATCCTAACCCGTACCCTAAACCGAGCCCTAACCCTAACACTAACCCTAACCCTAACCCTAACCCATACCCTACGCCCTACACGAACCCCTCCCTGAACCCGTACCTTAAGCCGTACCCTAACCCTCAATCTAACCCTAACCCTAACCCTAAGCTACCCTTGACTGCTTCTGCCTCCAATAGATTTCCGAAGCACTAGTGTTTTAAGGAACAGTTTAAAAAGAGAATCCTAATGTGATTTCTTGATAATGGGTGTGTTCCTTAACTTCTCCTAGTGTCTAAACTCTTCTCCATGGCTGGATCCCCAAATAATATTCCTTTACGTGCTAAGGGGTATCTAGAGAGTGGGATAGGTTTAATAACTAACCTCACCCTATCGCGTACCCTAACCCTAACCCCTACCCTAACACTAACGCGTACCCTAATCCTAACCCGTACCCTAAACCGAGCCCTAACCCTAACACTAACCCTAACCCTAACCCTAACCCATACCCTACGCCCTACCCGAACCCCTCCCCGTACCCATACCCTAAGCCGTACCCTAACCCTCACCCTAACCCTAACCCTAACCCTAAGCTACCCTTGACTGCTTCTGCCTCCAATAGATTTCCTAAGCACTAGTGTTTTAAGGAACAGGTTAAAAAGAGAATCCTAATGTGATTTCGTGGTCATGGGTGTGTTCCTTATCTTCTCCTAGTGTCTAAACTCTTCTCCATGGCTGGACCCCCAAATAATATTCCTTTACGTGCTAAGGGGTATCTAGAGAGTGGGATAGGTTTAATAACTACCCTCACCCTAACGCGTACCCTAACCCTAACCCCTACCCTAAGCCTAATGCGTACCCTAAACCTAACCCGTACCCTAAACCGAGCCCTAACCCTAACACTAACCCTAACCCTAACCCATACCCTACGCCCTACCCGAACCCCTCCCTCAACCCGTACACTAAGCCGTACCCTAACCCTCACCCTAACCCTAACCCTAAACCTAAGCTACCCTTGACGCCTTCTGCCTCCAATAGATTTCCTAAGCACTAATATTTTAAGGAACAGGTTAAAAAGAGAATCCTAATGTGATTTCTTGATAATGGGTGTGTTCCTTATCTTCTCCTAGTGTCTAAACTCTTCTCTATGGCTGGACCCGCAAATAATATTCCTTTACGTGCTAAGGGATATCTAGAGAGTGGGATAGGTTTAATAACTACCCTCACCCTAACCCCTACCCTAACCCTAACGCATACCCTAATCCTAACCCGTACGTTGAACCGAGCCCTAACCCTAACCCTAACCCATACCATACGCCGTACCCGAACCCCTCCACGAACTCGTACCCTAAGCCGTACCCTAACCCTAACCCTAATCCTAAGCTACCCTTCACTGCTTCTGCCTCCAATAGATGTCCTAAGCACTAGTGTTTTAAGGAACAGGTTAAAAAGAGAATCCTAATGTGATTTTTTGATGATGGGTGTGTTCCTTATCTTCTCCTAGTGTCTAAACTCTTCTCCAAGGCTGGACCCCCAAATAATATTCCGTTACGTTCTAAGCTGTATCTAGAGAGTGGGATAGGTTTAATAACTACCCTAACCCTAATGCTTACCCTAACCCTCTCCCATACCCTAACCCTAACCCGTACCCTAACCCTAACACCTACCTTAATCCTAACCGATACTCTAAACCGAGCCCTTACCCTAAAAGTAACCATAACCCTAATCCATACCCTATGCCATAACCGATTCCGTACCCGAACCCGTAACCTAAGCCGTACCCTCACCCTCACCCTAACCCTAACCCTTACCCTAAGCTACCCTTGACTGCTTCTGCCTCCAATAGATTTCCTAAGCACTAGTGTTTTAAGGAACAGGTTAAAAAGGGAATCCTAATGTGATTTCTTTAGAATGGGTGTGTTCCTTATCTTCTCCTAGTGTCTAAACTCTTCTCCATGGCTGGACCCCCAAATAATATTCCTTTACGTGCTAAGGGGTATCTAGAGAGTGGGATAGGTTTAATAACTAACCTCACCCTATCGCGTACCCTAACCCTAACCCCTCCCCTAAGACTAACGCGTACCCTAATCCTAACCCGTACCCTAAACCGAGCCCTAACCCTAACACTAACCCTAACCCTAACCCTAACCCATACACTACGCCCTACCAGAACCCCTCCCCGAACCCGTACCCTAAGCCATACCCTAACCCTCACCCTAACCGTAACCCTAACCCTAAGCTACCCTTGACTGCTTCTGCCTCCAATAGATTCCCTAAGCACTAGTGTTTTAAGGAACAGGTTAAAAAGAGAATCCAAATGTGATTTCTTGATAATGGGTGTGTTCCTTATCTTCTCCTCGTGTCTAAACTCTTCTCCATGGCTGGACCCCCAAATAATATTCCTTTACGTGCTAAGGGGTATCTAGAGAGTGGGATAGGTTTAATAACTAACCTCACCCTATCGCGTACCCTAACCCTAACCCCTACCCTAACCCGAACTCGTACCCTAATCCTAACCCGTACCCTAAACTGAGCCCTAACCCTAACACTAACCCTAACCCTAACCCTAACCCATACCCTACGCCCTACCCGAACCCCTCCCCGAACCCGTACCCTAAGCCGTACCCTAACCCTCACCCTAACCCTAACCCTAACCCTAAGCTACCCTTGATGGCTTCTGCCTCCAATAGATTTCCTAAGCACTAGTGTTTTAAGGAACAGGTTAAAAAGAGAATCCTAATGTGATTTCTTGATAATGGGTGTGTTCCTTATTTTCTCCTCGTGTCTAAACTCTTCTCCATGAATGGACCCCCAAATAATATTTCTTTACGTGCTAAGGGGTATCTAGAGAGTGTGATAGGCTTAATAACTACCCTCACCCTAACGCGTACCCTAACCCTAACCCCTACCCTAACCCTAACGCGTACCCTAATCCTAACCCGTACCCTAAACCGAGCCCTAACCCTAACACTAGCGCTAACCCTAAACCTAACCCATACCCTACGCCCTACCCGAACCCCTCCCCGAACCCGTACCCTAAGCCGTACCCTAACCCTCACCCTAACCCTAACCCTAACCCATACCCTACGCCATATCCGAACCCCTCCCCGAACCCGTACCCTAAGCCGTACCCTAACCCTAACCCTAACCCTAAGCTACCCTTGACTGCTTCTGCCTCCAATAGATTTCCTAAGCACTAGTGTTTTAAGGAACAGGTTAAAAAGAGAATCCTAATGTGATTTCTTGATAATGGGTGTGTTCCTTATCTTCTCCTCGTGTCTAATCTCTTCTCCATGGCTGGACCCCCAAATAATATTCCTTTACGTGCTAAGGGGTATCTAGAGAGTGGGATAGGTTTAATAACTAACCTCACCCTATTGCGTACCCTAACCCTAACCCCTACCCTAACACTAACGCGTACCCTAATCCTAAACCGTACCCTAAACCGAGCCCTAACCCTAACACGAACCCTAACCCTAACCCTAACACATACCCTACGCCCTACCCGAACCCCTCCCTGAACCCGTACCCTAAGCCGTACCCTAACCCTCACCCTAACCCTAACCCTAACCCTAAGCTACCCTTGACTGATTCTGCCTCCAATAGATTTCCTAAGCACTAGTGTTTTAAGGAACAGGTTAAAAAGAGAATCCTAATGTGATTTCTTGATAATGGGTGTGTTCCTTATCTTCTCCTAGTGTCTAAACGCTTCCCCATGGCTGGACCCCCAAATAATATTCCTTTACGTGCTAAGGGGTATCTAGAGAGTGGGATAGGTTTAATAACTACCCTCACCCTAACGCGTACCCTAACCCTAACCCCTACCCTAACCCTAACGCGTACCCTAATCCTAAACCGTACCCTAAACCGAGCCCTAACCCTAACACTAGCCCTAACCCTAACCCTAACCCATACACTACCCCCTACCCGAACCCCTCCCCAAAGCCGTAACCTAAGCCGTACCCTAACCCTCACCCTAACCCTAACCCTAACCCTAAGCTACCCTTTACTGCTTCTGCCTCCAATAGATTTCCTAAGCACTAGTGTTTTAAGGAACAGTTTAAAAAGAGAATCCTAATGTGATTTCTTGATAATGGGTTTGTTCCTTATCTTCTCCTAGTGTCTAAACTCTTCTCCATGGCTGGACCCCCAAATAATATTCCTTTACGTGCTAAGGGGTATCTAGAGAGTGGGATAGGTTTAATAACTAACCTCACCCTAACGCGTACCCTAACCCTAACCCCTACCCTAACACTAACGCGTACCCTAATCCTAACCCGTACCCTAAACCGAGCCCTAACCCTAACACTAACCCTAACCCTAACCCATACCCTACTCCCTACACGAACCCCTACCCGAATCCGTACCCTAAGCCGTACCCTAACCCTCACCCTAACCCTAACCCTAACCCTAAGCTTCCCTTGACTGCTTCTGCCTCCAATAGATTTCCTAAGCACTAGTGTTTTAAGGACCAGGTTAAAAAGAGAATCCTAATGTGATTTCTTTATAATGGGTGTGTTCCTTATCTTCTCCTAGTGTCTAAACTCTTCTCCATGGCTAGACCCCCAAATAATATTCCTTTACGTGCTAAGGGGTATCTAGAGAGTGGGATAGGTTTAATAACTACCCTCACCCTAACGCGTACCCTAACCCTAACCCCTACCCTAAGCCTAACGCGTACCCTAATCCTAACCCGTACCCTAAACCGAGCCCTAACCCTAACACTAACCCTATCCCTAACCCATACCCTACGCCCTACCCGAACCCCTCCCTCAACCCGTACCCTAAGCCGTACCCTAACTCTCACCCTAACCCTAACCCTAAGCTACCCTTGACGCCTTCTGCCTCCAATAGATTTCCTAAGCACTAGTGTTTTAAGGAACAGGTTAAAAAGAGAATCCTAATGTGATTTCTTGATAATGGGTGTGTTCCTTATCTTCTCCTCGTGTCTAAATTCTTCTTCATGGCTGGACCCCCAAATAATATGCCTTTACGTGCTAAGGGGTATCTAGAGAGAGGGAGAGGTTTAATAACTACCCTCACCCTAACGCGTTCCCTAACCCTAACCCCTACCCTAACCCTAACGCGTACCCTAATCCTAACCCGTACCCTAAACCGAGCCCTAACCCTAACACTAACCCTAACCCTAACCCTAACCCATACCCTACGCCCTACACGAACCCCTCCCTGAACCCGTACCTTAAGCCGTACCCTAACCCTCAATCTAACCCTAACCCTAACCCTAAGCTACCCTTGACTGCTTCTGCCTCCAATAGATTTCCGAAGCACTAGTGTTTTAAGGAACAGTTTAAAAAGAGAATCCTAATGTGATTTCTTGATAATGGGTGTGTTCCTTAACTTCTCCTAGTGTCTAAACTCTTCTCCATGGCTGGATCCCCAAATAATATTCCTTTACGTGCTAAGGGGTATCTAGAGAGTGGGATAGGTTTAATAACTAACCTCACCCTATCGCGTACCCTAACCCTAACCCCTACCCTAACACTAACGCGTACCCTAATCCTAACCCGTACCCTAAACCGAGCCCTAACCCTAACACTAACCCTAACCCTAACCCTAACCCATACCCTACGCCCTACCCGAACCCCTCCCCGTACCCATACCCTAAGCCGTACCCTAACCCTCACCCTAACCCTAACCCTAACCCTAAGCTACCCTTGACTGCTTCTGCCTCCAATAGATTTCCTAAGCACTAGTGTTTTAAGGAACAGGTTAAAAAGAGAATCCTAATGTGATTTCGTGGTCATGGGTGTGTTCCTTATCTTCTCCTAGTGTCTAAACTCTTCTCCATGGCTGGACCCCCAAATAATATTCCTTTACGTGCTAAGGGGTATCTAGAGAGTGGGATAGGTTTAATAACTACCCTCACCCTAACGCGTACCCTAACCCTAACCCCTACCCTAAGCCTAATGCGTACCCTAAACCTAACCCGTACCCTAAACCGAGCCCTAACCCTAACACTAACCCTAACCCTAACCCATACCCTACGCCCTACCCGAACCCCTCCCTCAACCCGTACACTAAGCCGTACCCTAACCCTCACCCTAACCCTAACCCTAAACCTAAGCTACCCTTGACGCCTTCTGCCTCCAATAGATTTCCTAAGCACTAATATTTTAAGGAACAGGTTAAAAAGAGAATCCTAATGTGATTTCTTGATAATGGGTGTGTTCCTTATCTTCTCCTAGTGTCTAAACTCTTCTCTATGGCTGGACCCGCAAATAATATTCCTTTACGTGCTAAGGGATATCTAGAGAGTGGGATAGGTTTAATAACTACCCTCACCCTAACCCCTACCCTAACCCTAACGCATACCCTAATCCTAACCCGTACGTTGAACCGAGCCCTAACCCTAACCCTAACCCATACCATACGCCGTACCCGAACCCCTCCACGAACTCGTACCCTAAGCCGTACCCTAACCCTAACCCTAATCCTAAGCTACCCTTCACTGCTTCTGCCTCCAATAGATGTCCTAAGCACTAGTGTTTTAAGGAACAGGTTAAAAAGAGAATCCTAATGTGATTTTTTGATGATGGGTGTGTTCCTTATCTTCTCCTAGTGTCTAAACTCTTCTCCAAGGCTGGACCCCCAAATAATATTCCGTTACGTTCTAAGCTGTATCTAGAGAGTGGGATAGGTTTAATAACTACCCTAACCCTAATGCTTACCCTAACCCTCTCCCATACCCTAACCCTAACCCGTACCCTAACCCTATCACCTACCTTAATCCTAACCGATACTCTAAACCGAGCCCTTACCCTAAAAGTAACCATAACCCTAATCCATACCCTATGCCATAACCGATTCCGTACCCGAACCCGTAACCTAAGCCGTACCCTCACCCTCACCCTAACCCTAACCCTTACACTAAGCTACCCTTGACTGCTTCTGCCTCCAATAGATTTCCTAAGCACTAGTGTTTTAAGGAACAGGTTAAAAAGGGAATCCTAATGTGATTTCTTTAGAATGGGTGTGTTCCTTATCTTCTCCTAGTGTCTAAACTCTTCTCCATGGCTGGACCCCCAAATAATATTCCTTTACGTGCTAAGGGGTATCTAGAGAGTGGGATAGGTTTAATAACTACCCTCACCCTATCGCGTACCCTAACCCTAACCCCTCCCCTAAGACTAACGCGTACCCTAATCCTAACCCGTACCCTAAACCGAGCCCTAACCCTAACACTAACCCTAACCCTAACCCTAACCCATACCCTACGCCCTACCCGAACCCCTCCCCGAACCCGTACCCTAAGCCATACCCTAAACCTCACCCTAACCCTAACCCTAACCCTAAGCTACCCTTGACTGCTTCTGCCTCCAATAGATTTCCTAAACACTAGTGTTTTAAGGAACAGGTTAAAAAGAGAATCCTAATGTGATTTCGTGATAATGGGTGTGTTCCTTATCTTCTCCTCGTGTCTAAACTCTTCTCCATGGCTGGACCCCCAAATAATATTCCTTTACGTGCTAAGGGGTATCTAGAGAGTGGGATAGGTTTAATAACTACCCTCACCCTAACGCGTACCCTAACCCTAACCCCTACCCTAACCCTAATGCGTACCCTAATCCTAACCCGTACCCTAAACCGACCCCTAACCCTAACACTAACCCTAACCCTAACCCTAACCCATACACTACGCCCTACCAGAACCCCTCCCCGAACCCGTACCCTAAGCCATACCCTAACCCTCACCCTAACCCTAACCCTAACCCTAAGCTACCCTTAACTGCTTCTGCCTCCAATAGATTCCCTAAGCACTAGTGTTTTAAGGAACAGGTTAAAAAGAGAATCCTAATGTGATTTCTTGATAATGGGTGTGTTCCTTATCTTCTCCTCGTGTCTAAACTCTTCTCCATGGCTGGACCCCCAAATAATATTCCTTTACGTGCTAAGGGGTATCTAGAGAGTGGGATAGGTTTAATAACTACACCTCACCCTATCGCGTACCCTAACCCTAACCCCTACCCTAACCCGAACGCGTACCCTAATCCTAACCCGTACCCTAAACTGAGCCCTAACCCTAACACTAACCCTAACCCTAACCCTAACCCATACCCTACGCCCTACCCGAACACCTCCCCGAACCTGTACCCTAAGCCGTACCCTAACCCTCACCCTAACCCTAACCCTAAACCTAAGCTACCCTTGATGGCTTCTGCCTCCAATAGTTTTCCTAAGCACTAGTGTTTTAAGGAACAGGTTAAAAAGAGAATCCTAATGTGATTTCTTGATAATGGGTGTGTTCCTTATTTTCTCCTCGTGTCTAAACTCTTCTCCATGGCTGGACCCCCAAATAATATTTCTTTACGTGCTAAGGGGTATCTAGAGAGTGTGATAGGCTTAATAACTACCCTCACCCTAACGCGTACCCTAACCCTAACCCCTACCCTAACCCTAACGCGTACCCTAATCCTAACCCGTACCCTAAACCGAGCCCTAACCCTAACACTAGCGCTAACCCTAAACCTAACCCATACCCTACGCTCTACCCGAACCCCTCCCCGAACCCGTACCCTAAGCCGTACCCTAACCCTCACCCTAACCCTAACCCTAACCCTAAGCTACCCTTGACTGATTCTGCCTCCAATAGATTTCCTAAGCACTAGTGTTTTAAGGAACAGGTTAAAAAGAGAATCCTAATGTGATTTCTTGATAATGGGTGTGTTCCTTATCTTCTCCTAGTGTCTAAACTCTTCCCCATGGCTGGACCCCCAAATAATATTCCTTTACGTGCTAAGGGGTATCTAGAGAGTGGGATAGGTTTAATAACTACCCTCACCCTAACGCGTACCCTAACCCTAACCCCTACCCTAACCCTAACGCGTACCCTAATCCTAACCCGTACCCTAAACCGAGCCCTAACCCTAACACTAGCCCTAACCCTAACCCTAACCCATACACTACGTCCTACCCGAACCCCTCCCCAAAGCCGTAACCTAAGCCGTACCCTAACCCTCACCCTAACCCTAACCCTAACCCTAAGCTACCCTTTACTGCTTCTGCCTCCAATAGATTTCCTAAGCACTAGTGTTTTAAGGAACAGTTTAAAAAGAGAATCCTAATGTGATTTCTTGATAATGGGTTTGTTCCTTATCTTCTCCTAGTGTCTAAACTCTTCTCCATGGCTGGACCCCCAAATAATATTCCTTTACGTGCTAAGGGGTATCTAGAGAGTGGGATAGGTTTAATAACTAACCTCACCCTAACTCGTACCCTAACCCTAACCCCTACCCTAACACTAACGCGTACCCTAATCCTAACCCGTACCCTAAACCGAGCCCTAACCCTAACACTAACCCTAACCCTAACCCTAACCCATACCCTACTCCCTACACGAACCCCTACCCGAATCCGTACCCTAAGCCGTACCCTAACCCTCACCCTAACCCTAACCCTAACCCTAAGCTTCCCTTGACTGCTTCTGCCTCCAATAGATTTCTTAAGCACTAGTGTTTTAAGGACCAGGTTAAAAAGAGAATCCTAATGTGATTTCTTTATAATGGGTGTGTTCCTTATCTTCTCCTAGTGTCTAAACTCTTCTCCATGGCTAGACCCCCAAATAATATTCCTTTACGTGCTAAGGGGTATCTAGAGAGTGGGATAGGTTTAATAACTACCCTCATCCTAATGCGTACCCTAACCCTAACACGTACCCTAACCCTAACGCGTACCCTAATCCTAAAACGTACCATAAACCGAGCCCTAACGCTAACACTAGCCCTAACCCTAACCCTAACCCATACCCTACGCCCTACCCGAACCCCTCCCCGAACCCGTACCCTAAGCCGTACCCTATCCCTCACCCTAACCCTAACCCTAACCCTAAGCTACCCTTGACTGCCTCTGCCTCCAATAGATTTCCTAAGCACTAGTGTTTTAAGGAACAGTTTAAAAAGAGAATCTTATTGTTATTTCTTGATAATGGGTGTGTTCCTTATCTTCTCCTAGGGTCTAAACTCTTCTCCATGGCTGGACCCCCAAATAATATTCCTTTACGTGCTAAGGGGTATCTAGAGAGTGTGATAGGTTTAATAATTACCCTCACCCTAATGCGTACACTAACCCTAACCCCTACCCTAACCCTAACGCGTACCCTAATCCTAACCCGTACCCTAAACCGAGCCCTAAACCTAACACGAACCCTAACCCTAACCCTAACCCATACCCTACGCCCTACCCGAACCCCTCGCCGAACCCGTACCCTAAGCCGTACCCTAACCCTCACCCTAACCCTAACCCTAACCCTAAGCTACCCTTGACTGCTTCTGCCTCCAATAGATTTCCTAAGCACTAGTGTTTTAAGGAACAGGTTAAAAAGAGAATCCTAATGTGATTTCTTGATAATGGGTGTGTTCCTTATCTTCTCCTCGTGTCTAAACTCTTCTCCATGGCTGGACCCCTAAATAATATTCCTTTACGTGCTAAGGGGTATCTAGAGAGTGGGGTAGTTTTAATAACTAACCTCACCCTATCGCGTACCCTAACCCTAACCCCTACCCTAACACTAAGGCGTACCCTAATCCTAACCCGTACCCTAAACCGAGCCCTAACCCTAACACTAACCCTAACCCTAACCCTAACTCATACCCTACGCCCTACACGAACCCGTCCCCGAACCCGTACCCTAAGCCGTACCCTAACCCTCACCCTAACCCTAACCCTAACCCTAAGCTACCCTTGACTGCTTCTGCCTCCAATAGATTTCCTAAGCACTAGTGTTTTAAGGAACAGGTTAAAAAGAGAATCCTAATGTGATTTCGTGATAATGGGTGTGTTCCTTATCTTCTCCTAGTGTCTAAACTCTTCTCCATGGCTGGACCCCCAAATAATATTCCTTTACGTGCTAAGGGGTATCTAGAAAGTGGGATAGGTTTAATAACTACCCTCACCCTAACGCGTACCCTAACCCTAACCCCTACCCTAAGCCTAACGCGTACCCTAATCCTAACCCGTACCCTAAACCGAGCCCTAACCCTAACACTAACCCTATCCCTAACCCATACCCTACGCCCTACCCGAACCCCTCCCTCAACCCGTACCCTAAGCCGTACACTAACACTCACCCTAACCCTAACCCTAACCCTAAGCTACCCTTGACGCCTTCTGCCTCCAATAGATTTCCTAAGCACTAGTGTTTTAAGGAACAGGTTAAAAAGAGAATCCTAATGTGATTTCTTGATAATGGGTGTGTTCCTTATCTTCTCCTCGTGTCTAAATTCTTCTTCTTGGCTGGACCCCCAAATAATATGCCTTTACGTGCTAAGGGGTATCTAGAGAGAGGGAGAGGTTTAATAACTACCCTCACACTAACGCGTTCGCTAACCCTAACCCCTACCCTAAGCCTAACGCGTACCCTAAACCTAACCCGTACCCTAAACCGAGCCCTAACCCTAACACTAACCCTAACCCTAACCCTAACCCACACCCTACGCCCTACACGAACCCCTCCCTGAACCCGTACCCTAAGCCGTACCCTAACCCTCAATCTAACCCTAACCCTAACCCTAAGCTACCCTTGACTGCTTCTGCCTCCAATAGATTTCCTAAGCACTAGTGTTTTAAGGAACAGTTTAAAAAGAGAATCCTAATGTGATTTCTTGATAATGGGTGTGTTCCTTAACTTCTCCTAGTGTCTAAACTCTTCTCCATGGCTGGATCCCCAAATAATATTCCTTTACGTGCTAAGGGGTATCTAGAGAGTGGGATAGGTTTAATAACTAACCTCACCCTATCGCGTACCCTAACCCTAACCCCTACCCTAACACTAACGCGTACCCTAATCCTAACCCGTACCCTAAACCGAGCCCTAACCCTAACACTAACCCTAACACTAACCCTAACCCATACCCTACGCCCTACCCGAACCCCTCCCCGTACCCATACCCTAAGCCGTACCCTAACCCTCACCCTAACCCTAACCCTAACCCTAAGCTACCCTTGACTGCCTCTGCCTCCAATAGATTTCCTAAGCACTAGTGTTTTAAGGAACAGGTTAAAAAGAGAATCCTAATGTGATTTCGTGGTCATGGGTGTGTTCCTTATCTTCTCCTAGTGTCTAAACTCTTCTCCATGGCTGGACCCCCAAATAATATTCCTTTACGTGCTAAGGGGTATCTAGAGAGTGGGATAGGTTTAATAACTACCCTCACCCTAACGCGTACCCTAACCCTAACCCCTACCCTAAGCCTAATGCGTACCCTAAACCTAACCCGTACCCTAAACCGAGCCCTAACCCTAACACTAACCCTAACCCTAACCCATACCCTACGCCCTACCCGAACCCCTCCCTCAACCCGTACCCTAAGCCGTACCCTAACCCTCACCCTAACCCTAACCCTAAACCTAAGCTACCCTTGACGCCTTCTGCCTCCAATAGATTTCCTAAGCACTAATATTTTAAGGAACAGGTTAAAAAGAGAATCCTAATGTGATTTCTTGATAATGGGTGTGTTCCTTATCTTCTCCTAGTGTCTAAACTCTTCTCTATGGCTGTACCCCCAAATAATATTCCTTTACGTGCTAAGGGATATCTAGAGAGTGGGATAGGTTTAATAACTACCCTCACCCTAACCCCTAACCTAACCCTAACGCGTACCCTAATCCTAACCCGTACGTTGAACCGAGCCCTAACCCTAACACTAACCCATACCATACGCCGTACCCGAACCCCTCCACGAACTCGTACCCTAAGCCGTACCCTAACCCTAACCCTAATCCTAAGCTACCCTTCACTGCTTCTGCCTCCAATAGATGTCCTAAGCACTAGTGTTTTAAGGAACAGGTTAAAAAGAGAATCCTAATGTGATTTTTTGATGATGGGTGTGTTCCTTATCTTCTCCTAGTGTCTAAACTCTTCTCCAAGGCTGGACCCCCAAATAATATTCCTTTACGTGCTAAGGGGTATCTAGAAAGTGGTATAGGTTTAATAACTACCCTCACCCTAACGCGTACCCTAACCCTAACCCCTACCCTAAGCCTAACGCGTACCCTAATCCTAACCCGTACCCTAAACCGAGCCCTAACCCTAACACTAACCCTATCCCTAACCCATACCCTACGCCCTACCCGAACCCCTCCCTCAACCCGTACCCTAAGCCGTACCCTAACTCTCACCCTAACCCTAACCCTAACCCTAAGCTACCCTTGACGCCTTCTGCCTCCAATAGATTTCCTAAGCACTAGTGTTTTAAGGAACAGGTTAAAAAGAGAATCCTAATGTGATTTCTTGATAATGGGTGTGTTCCTTTTCTTCTCCTCGTGTCTAAATTCTTCTTCTTGGCTGGACCACCAAATAATATGCCTTTACGTGCTAAGGGGTATCTAGAGAGAGGGAGAGGTTTAATAACTACCCTCACCCTAACGCGTTCCCTAACCCTAACCCCTACCCTAACCCTAACGCGTACCCTAAACCTAACCCGTACCCTAAACCGAGCCCTAACCCTAACACTAACCCTAACCCTAACCCATACCCTACGCCCTACCCGAACCCCTCCCTCAACCCGTACCCTAAGCCGTACCCTAACCCTCACCCTAACCCTAACCCTAAACCTAAGCTACCCTTGACGCCTTCTGCCTCCAATAGATTTCCTAAGCACTAATATTTTAAGGAACAGGTTAAAAAGAGAATCCTAATGTGATTTCTTGATAATGGGTGTGTTCCTTATCTTCTCCTAGTGTCTAAACTCTTCTCTATGGCTGGACCCCCAAATAATATTCCTTTACGTTCTAAGGGATATCTAGAGAGTGGGATAGGTTTAATAACTACCCTCACCCTAACCCCTACCCTAACCCTAATGCGTACCCTAATCCTAACCCGTACGTTGAACCGAGCCCTAACCCTAACCCTAACCCATACCATACGCCGTACCCGAACCCCTCCACGAACTCGTACCCTAAGCCGTACCCTAACCCTAACCCTAATCCTAAGCTACCCTTCACTGCTTCTGCCTCCAATAGATGTCCTAAGCACTAGTGTTTTAAGGAACAGGTTAAAAAGAGAATCCTAATGTGATTTTTTGATGATGGGTGTGTTCCTTATCTTCTCCTAGTGTCTAAACTCTTCTCCAAGGCTGGACCCCCAAATAATATTCCGTTACGTTCTAAGCTGTATCTAGAGAGTGGGATAGGTTTAATAACTACCCTAACCCTAATGCTTACCCTAACCCTCTCCCATACCCTAACCCTAACCCGTACCCTAACCCTAACACCTACCTTAATCCTAACCGATACTCTAAACGGAGCCGTTACCCTAAAAGTAACCATAACCCTAATCCATACCCTATGTCATAACCGATTCCGTACCCGAACCCGTAACCTAAGCCGTACCCTCACCCTCACCCTAACCCTAACCCTTACCCTAAGCTACCCTTGACTGCTTCTGCCTCCAATAGATTTCCTAAGCACTAGTGTTTTAAGGAACAGGTTAAAAAGGGAATCCTAATGTGATTTCTTTAGAATGGGTGTGTTCCTTATCTTCTCCTAGTGTCTAAACTCTTCTCCATGGCTGGACCACCAAATAATATTCCTTTAAGTGCTAAGGGGTATCTAGAGAGTGGGATAGGTTTAATAACTAACCTCACCCTATCGCGTACCCTAACCCTAAGAACTACCCTAACACTAACGCGTACCCTAATCCTAACCCGTACCCTAAACCGAGCCCTAACCCTAACACTAACCCTAACCCTAACCCTAACCCATACCCTACGCCCTACACGAACCCCTCCCCGAACCCGTACCCTAAGCCATACCCTAAACCTCACCCTAACCCTAACCCTAACCCTAAGCTACCCTTGACGGCTTCTGCCTCCAATAGATTTCCTAAGCACTAGTGTTTTAAGGAACAGGTTAAAAAGAGAATCCTAATGTGATTTCGTGATAATGGGTGTGTTCCTTATCTTCTCCTCGTGTCTAAACTCTTCTCCATGGCTGGACCCCCAAATAATATTCCTTTACGTGCTAAGGGGTATCTAGAGAGTGGGATAGGTTTAATAACTACCCTCACCCTAACGCGTACCCTAACCCTAACCCCTACCCTAACCCTAATGCGTACCCTAATCCTAACCCGTACCCTAAACCGAGCCCTAACCCTAACACTAACCCTAACCCTAACCCTAACCCATACACTACGCCCTACCAGAACCCCTCCCCGAACCCGTATCCTAAGCCATACCCTAACCCTCACCCTAAACCTAACCCTATCCCTAAGCTACCCTTGACTGCTTCTGCCTCCAATAGATTCCCTAAGCACTAGTGTTTTAAGGAACAGGTTAAAAAGAGAATCCTAATGTGATTTCTTGATAATGGGTGTGTTCCTTATCTTCTCCTCGTGTCTAAACTCTTCTCCATGGCTGGACCCCCAAATAATATTCCTTTACGTGCTAAGGGGTATCTAGAGAGTGGGATAGGTTTAATAACTAACCTCACCCTATCGCGTACCCTAACCCTAACCCCTACCCTAACCCGAACGCGTACCCTAATCCTAACCCGTACCCTAAACTGAGCCCTAACCCTAACACTAACCCTAACCCTAACCCTAACCCATACCCTACGCCCTACCCGAACCCCTCCCCGAACCCGTACCCTAAGCCGTACCCTAACCCTCACCCTAACCCTAACCCTAAACCTAAGCTACCCTTGATGGCTTCTGCCTCCAATAGATTTCCTAAGCACTAGTGTTTTAAGGAACAGGTTAAAAAGAGAATCCTAATGTGATTTCTTGATAATGGGTGTGTTCCTTATTTTCTCCTCGTGTCTAAACTCTTCTCCATGGCTGGACCCCCAAATAATATTTCTTTACGTGCTAAGGGGTATCTAGAGAGTGTGATAGGTTTAATAACTACCCTCACACTAACGCGTACCCTAATCCTAACCCGTACCCTAAACCGAGCCCTAACCCTAACACTAACCCTAACCCTAACCCTAACCCATACCCTACGCCATATCCGAACCCCTTCCCGAACCCGTACCCTAAGCCGTACCCTAACCCTAACCCTAACCCTAAGCTACCCTTGACTGCTTCTGCCTCCAACAGATTTCCTAAGCACTAGTGTTTTAAGGAACACGTTAAAAAGAGAATCCTAATGTGATTTCTTGATAATGGGTTTGTTCCTTATCTTCTCCTCGTGTATAATCTCTTCTCCATGGCTGGACCCCCAAATAATATTCCTTTACGTGCTAAGGGGTATCTAGAGAGTGGGATAGGTTTAATAACTAACCTCACCCTATTGCGTACCCTAACCCTAACCCCTACCCTAACACTAACGCGTACCCTAATCCTAACCCGTACCCTAAACCGAGCCCTAACCCTAACACGAACCCTAACCCTAACCCTAACACATACCCTACGCCCTACCCGAACCCCTCCCTGAACCCGTACCCTAAGCCGTACCCTAACCCTCACCTTAACCCTAACCCTAACCCTAAGCTACCCTTGACTGATTCTGCCTCCAATAGATTTCCTAAGCACTAGTGTTTTAAGGAACAGGTTAAAAAGAGAATCCTAATGTGATTTCTTGATAATGGGTGTGTTCCTTATCTTCTCCTAGTGTCTAAACTCTTCCCCATGGCTGGACCCCCAAATAATATTCCTTTACGTGCTAAGGGGTATCTAGAGAGTGGGATAGGTTTAATAACTACCCTCACCCTAACGCGTACCCTAACCCTAACCCCTACCCTAACCCTAACGCGTACCCTAATCCTAACCCGTACCCTAAACCGAGCCCTAACCCTAACACTAGCCCTAACCCTAACCCTAACCCATACACTACGCCCTACCCGAACCTCTCCCCAAACCCGTAACCTAAGCCGTACCCTAACCCTCACCCTAACACTAACCCTAACCCTAAGCTACCCTTTACTGCTTCTGCCTCCAATAGATTTCCTAAGCACTAGTGTTTTAAGGAACAGTTTAAAAAGAGAATCATATTGTGATTTCTTGATAATGGGTGTGTTCCTTATCTTCTCCTAGGGTCTAAACTCTTCTCCATGGCTGGACCCCCAAATAATATTCCTTTACGTGCTAAGGGGTATCTAGAGAGTGTGATAGGTTTAATAATTACCCTCACCCTAATGCGTACACTAACCCTAACCCCTACCCTAACCCTAACGCGTACCCTAATCCTAACCCGTACCCTAAACCGAGCCCTAAACCTAACACGAACCCTAACCCTAACCCTAACCCATACCCTACGCCCTACCCGAACCCCTCGCCGAACCCGTACCCTAAGCCGTACCCTAACCCTCACCCTAACCCTAACCCTAACCCTAAGCTACCCTTGACTGCTTCTGCCTCCAATAGATTTCCTAAGCACTAGTGTTTTAAGGAACAGGTTAAAAAGAGAATCCTAATGTGATTTCTTGATAATGGGTGTGTTCCTTATCTTCTCCTCGTGTCTAAACTCTTCTCCATGGCTGGACCCCTAAATAATATTCCTTTACGTGCTAAGGGGTATCTAGAGAGTGGGGTAGTTTTAATAACTAACCTCACCCTATCGCGTACCCTAACCCTAACCCCTACCCTAACACTAAGGCGTACCCTAATCCTAACCCGTACCCTAAACCGAGCCCTAACCCTAACACTAACCCTAACCCTAACCCTAACTCATACCCTACGCCCTACACGAACCCGTCCCCGAACCCGTACCCTAAGCCGTACCCTAACCCTCACCCTAACCCTAACCCTAACCCTAAGCTACCCTTGACTGCTTCTGCCTCCAATAGATTTCTTAAGCACTAGTGTTTTAAGGAACAGGTTAAAAAGAGAATCCTAATGTGATTTCGTGATAATGGGTGTGTTCCTTATCTTCTCCTAGTGTCTAAACTCTTCTCCATGGCTGGACCCCCAAATAATATTCCTTTACGTGCTAAGGGGTATCTAGAAAGTGGGATAGGTTTAATAACTACCCTCACCCTAACGCGTACCCTAACCCTAACCCCTACCCTAAGCCTAACGCGTACCCTAATCCTAACCCGTACCCTAAACCGAGCCCTAACCCTAACACTAACCCTATCCCCAACCCATACCCTACGCCCTACCCGAACCCCTCCCTCAACCCGTACCCTAAGCCGTACACTAACACTCACCCTAACCCTAACCCTAACCCTAAGCTACCCTTGACGCCTTCTGCCTCCAATAGATTTCCTAAGCACTAGTGTTTTAAGGAACAGGTTAAAAAGAGAATCCTAATGTGATTTCTTGATAATGGGTGTGTTCCTTATCTTCTCCTCGTGTCTAAATTCTTCTTCTTGGCTGGACCCCCAAATAATATGCCTTTACGTGCTAAGGGGTATCTAGAGAGAGGGAGAGGTTTAATAACTACCCTCACACTAACGCGTTCGCTAACCCTAACCCCTACCCTAAGCCTAACGCGTACCCTAATCCTAACCCGTACCCTAAACCGAGCCCTAACCCTAACACTAACCCTAACCCTAACCCTAACCCACACCCTACGCCCTACACGAACCCCTCCCTGAACCCGTACCCTAAGCCGTACCCTAACCCTCAATCTAACCCTAACCCTAACCCTAAGCTACCCTTGACTGCTTCTGCCTCCAATAGATTTCCTAAGCACTAGTGTTTTAAGGAACAGTTTAAAAAGAGAATCCTAATGTGATTTCTTGATAATGGGTGTGTTCCTTAACTTCTCCTAGTGTCTAAACTCTTCTCCATGGCTGGATCCCCAAATAATATTCCTTTACGTGCTAAGGGGTATCTAGAGAGTGGGATAGGTTTAATAACTAACCTCACCCTATCGCGTACCCTAACCCTAACCCCTACCCTAACACTAACGCGTACCCTAATCCTAACCCGTACCCTAAACCGAGCCCTAACCCTAACACTAACCCTAACACTAACCCTAACCCATACCCTACGCCCTACCCGAACCCCTCCCCGTACCCATACCCTAAGCCGTACCCTAACCCTCACCCTAACCCTAACCCTAACCCTAAGCTACCCTTGACTGCCTCTGCCTCCAATAGATTTCCTAAGCACTAGTGTTTTAAGGAACAGGTTAAAAAGAGAATCCTAATGTGATTTCGTGGTCATGGGTGTGTTCCTTATCTTCTCCTAGTGTCTAAACTCTTCTCCATGGCTGGACCCCCAAATAATATTCCTTTACGTGCTAAGGGGTATCTAGAGAGTGGGATAGGTTTAATAACTACCCTCACCCTAACGCGTACCCTAACCCTAACCCCTACCCTAAGCCTAATGCGTACCCTAAACCTAACCCGTACCCTAAACCGAGCCCTAACCCTAACACTAACCCTAACCCTAACCCATACCCTACGCCCTACCCGAACCCCTCCCTCAACCCGTACCCTAAGCCGTACCCTAACCCTCACCCTAACCCTAACCCTAAACCTAAGCTACCCTTGACGCCTTCTGCCTCCAATAGATTTCCTAAGCACTAATATTTTAAGGAACAGGTTAAAAAGAGAATCCTAATGTGATTTCTTGATAATGGGTGTGTTCCTTATCTTCTCCTAGTGTCTAAACTCTTCTCTATGGCTGTACCCCCAAATAATATTCCTTTACGTGCTAAGGGATATCTAGAGAGTGGGATAGGTTTAATAACTACCCTCACCCTAACCCCTAACCTAACCCTAACGCGTACCCTAATCCTAACCCGTACGTTGAACCGAGCCCTAACCCTAACACTAACCCATACCATACGCCGTACCCGAACCCCTCCACGAACTCGTACCCTAAGCCGTACCCTAACCCTAACCCTAATCCTAAGCTACCCTTCACTGCTTCTGCCTCCAATAGATGTCCTAAGCACTAGTGTTTTAAGGAACAGGTTAAAAAGAGAATCCTAATGTGATTTTTTGATGATGGGTGTGTTCCTTATCTTCTCCTAGTGTCTAAACTCTTCTCCAAGGCTGGACCCCCAAATAATATTCCTTTACGTGCTAAGGGGTATCTAGAAAGTGGTATAGGTTTAATAACTACCCTCACCCTAACGCGTACCCTAACCCTAACCCCTAC